>NC_063162.1:85362937-85652937 GCF_023159225.1 Perognathus longimembris pacificus
GCCCGAGGCTCCTTCGCACCGGGCACGGTGCTTCTCCTTCTTCTAAATCCACTCTCTCTCTTCCCCCCCACCCTCCATCCCCAGATAATCCGGCGGCCAACTGGCTTCACGCGCGCTCCACGAGGAAGAAGCGCTGCCCCTACACCAAGCACCAGACGCTGGAGCTGGAGAAGGAGTTCCTGTTCAACATGTACCTCACCCGGGACCGGAGGTACGAGGTGGCCCGGCTGCTCAACCTCACCGAGAGGCAGGTCAAGATCTGGTTCCAGAATCGCAGGATGAAAATGAAGAAAATCAACAAGGACAGAGCAAAAGACGAGTGATGCGACGTGGGTTGAGTTAGAAAACCGAGCAAGCTAGAGAGAAAGTGAAAGGACGGGCTGCCCCCCTTCCTCTCGCCTCCCACCCCAGCCTCAGGCCCTCGCACAAAGCTGCTCTAAACCCCAGGTCTCCCCCAAATCCTGCTCAGGCTGGCTCCTAGGCTTTCGGCTTTGATGGAGGAGGTATTGTATGCTTTCCATTTTTTGTAAGACAAAAAAATTCAAAAGGAGGGCATGATCGCTGATGGCTGTGCGTGCTAGCTTGTATATACTAAAAAAAAAAAAAATCTACCTGCTCCTGACTTAAAACAAAAGGAAAAAAACTACCTTTTTATAATGCACAACTGTTGATGGCGGGCTGTATAGTTTTAGTTATGTAGTTAATTTAATTTGCTCTTTGTTGGGGTAGATCTCTCTGCCCACATACTTGAATACTGTGTTTTATTGTGGTAATTATGTTTTGTGACTCAAACTTCTGTGCTGGGTGGCGACCCGTTGTGTTTGTGGAAGCTAGAATTCAATTTAAACTCAGGTTGTTTATGGGGGGAGGGAACAGTTGCATAGAGTATAGCTCTGTAGTGGGATACCCGTTTTCTGTAATAACTAGGCTCTTAACCTATAATTGTAAACTAGTGATAAGGATTTTCCAACGAAATAAAATTTGAAAAAAAGGGGGGGGTGTTGTTAGTTCTCCGGGATGCATAGATTCGTGGTTTCTTCACTTTTGAAACGGAGGCATCTTGGTCTCTAATGCTATATAGTTCTGCCTTGTCCATTGTATATATAATCTATATATCAAGAAAAAATTCATAATCAGATAAGCTTGAATATTGTTTTTCTGTTTTGTTTTGCACCAGAGGAACAGCGAGGAAATTCGGAGCTATACATATGTGCACATGGTTGCTACCTATGGTTTACACTTAATTTTAATTGGGGAAAAATGAATGATTATTGTAATGGAGTTAATTTTATTGATAATAAATTATACACCATAAACCGCCACTGAGCTGCTGTACATTTGTATCCTTGATGAATTTTGGGTTTCCATTGGGCTGAACATACACTGTATATTTTGCAATAGTTACCTCAAGGCCTACTGACCAAATTGTTGTGTTGAAATATTTAACTTTTTGCCAAATAAAATATATTGATTCTTTTCTATATATTTTCGTGGATTTGGTCTTTGTTTCTTCTTCTCTGGCTTAGGGGGTCCAGGGCAGTGTCTCTGGGGGGGGGGGGGGGAACTACAGAAAGAGCCTCAATTTTGCTTTGGGAACCTGCTACAACCAATCCCCGTCAGGCTCAAACTCCCCCAACCCTGCCTGGAGCCTGGTGGCTCATACCGTGGGGGATGACCAGGAAGGCCTATGGGCGGCTGGGCAGCCTGGCCAGCTTTCAGGCCTGGTGTCTATTGGAAGGGATGCGGGGCAATCTCGGAGAAGCTAAGTCAGGGGTCCTCATATAGCGGCAGAAAAGACCACTCTTTCCTCATAGTGGTTCAAGTTTCCCAAACTTGGCCCCACGGAGATGCCTAGGGACCCGCAGCCCTGGGCTCTGATCTGGCAAACAGAAGACCCGGCGTGGCTGCAGGCGCAGAGGTATGGGGACTTGCAAGCGATCTTGCCAACCTGGCCAGCCAGGGACAATCCGCATCCTACCCAGCAAGCTGGTCCTGAGATCCAGACAGAGGCAGGACGGAGGCAGCCCAGCCGAGGAGCCCCGAAGCACCATAAAAGAAAATGAGGGCCGTTACCATTTATGGGGTGTAAAGGGCTGTGGGGAGAACAGCCACAACTTTGGAGGCCCAAGACCCTTCCAGATGTGGACGGAGGGTTCGGCCTCGCTTCTCCCCAGCCCCCTTTCTTCTCTGGCTCTTCTAACTACCTCAGTCTTGCAAAGTTCTGACACGTGAACGGGGAACCCGGTGTAAGTGGATGGGGAGTCCGCTCACCCCCACCCTCAACAGGCAAGCAGGTTGGGACGCCCTGTGTTGTCGCAGACAGAAAGAACTTCAAAGAATGGGCAGTAAGAGTGTGTCATAAAGGCCGGGTCTGCGAACCGTCTGGAATTCGGCCCTTAATGAGTTTACAACTGTCCAGCCCCAATTAGGGTATTCTACCAAAGCCCTTTCATTTGTTTGCTCTGTCTGCCGCCGATAAAGCGGCTGCGGAAACAGCCCTCTTTTTATGGGGTGTGCCAGCTCCACAGGGTAGATTCCGGATCCCATGAAGACCCCCAGGGTTTGGACTCTTGCCCCGCCTGCCTTTGGGATGAGAAAGCTGTGAGGTAGCCCAGGAAGCCGAACTTCAGGCCGGCTGGGGCTGCTGAGCTGCAGTTCCAAAATATGACCAGCAGATGGCAGTGTGGCTCCACGCAAGAGGCGCTCGAGCCGCCATCTCCCGCCGCCGCGACCCTGGAAATTTCCTAAGATGTCGACTTGACGCGATTCTTTCTGGAATGGAGCCCCAGACCTGAGCGAACAGCAGCCATATATTTTCCGTGCGGCTCACGCTAAGCTGGAAGCTATTATGGGATACAAGCATGCTCCGAGGGCTGGCCTAATCCTCACCGATCGCCAAGCCCCATCCCGAAGGCGGCGCGTTGCGGGAGCTGCAGCGGCACTGTGGCTGCGGGGCTGAAGCTCCAAGCGCGGGTACGGCTCCGGGGTCATCGTCCGCAGCCCGGCACAGGCCTTTGGTCAACGAGGCGCGCGAGGACCCCCCTCACCGGTGGAGGGACACGAGGCCGGATGCCGGTGGACCTGACGCCCCTGCAGACGGCGTGCAGGGGGTACACACACGGTCGCCACGGGTCCTGGGGTCCGCACCCCAGACGTCCCTGGAAACCTGCACCCTTGGTTCGGGGCTGGATTCAGGGCCGGGAGAGTCAGCACCGCAGAGGGAGCAAAGAAACCCGGGATGTGGCCGGTTTTTAATACATGACAGTAAATGTAGGCGAGTGAAAATTGGGCGAGAAGCTACCTTTGGTGACCGTCTAGTGTAAATCTGCTGGGAATTGGCTAGGCTGGGAAATGTTGTTTGGGGTATCCTCAAACGAATGCGATATTTAAAGAATAAACGCACATATAATAACACCTCCGCTGTGGAATTTTTGCTCACGTCCTAGGAGCCGATCAAGGTACTTCTGCCTCGCTCTTTCCTTGCATAGCAATGTCCAGGCTCCCGGGCGCGTCCGCGTCTCTCCCAGCCCAGGTGCGGGGAGGGATTCCTGAGCCTCCGCAAAGGCAGGGTCGATCCTGGGTGCGCACACCAACCGCGGGTGGAACGTGGAAGGTTTCGGAGGCCAACAGGAGCAAACAGAGACCTGCGCAGCGCCCCGGAGCCCCGTGAACACGCCGCGCCGCGCATTTATTTGGGTCGTAATCGTCTCCGCCAAGCCCACAAAATGTTTACGACCCGCATCTCCGCGCTGAACACGCTGTAAAACTAGGGACTGGATTTTGGCTGACATGTCTCACGGGTCTGTCTCTCTCTCTCTCTCTCTCTCTCTCTCTCTCTCTCTCTCTCTCTCTCTCTCTCTCTCTCCCCCTCAGTTACACAAACACACATCTTCATTATAGTTTCATATAAAATACACACTGTTTCACAGCATCTCATTGTAAAAAGGTTTAATAGCTTCCCCCAGACACCGGGGCCGAGTATATAAGCAGCAGATAGAAATCTCGGTTTACAGAACTGCAAAGAAGTGGCCAAATACAAGATCAGTGGGTGCAGATAGCAAGCTTGACCTCTAACTACAAATAAGTCGCAGGTCAGTGGGGACCTCTCCTTTCCAGCCGTCACCCAGGCCCAAGGGGCTGGAGATCCGCCTTGCCCGGGCAGGGGTGCCTCCCTTGCCCTTGGCCGGCTGGCTGGCAGCTGGAGGCTGCTCTCGCTCTCAAGTGCCTACAAGCCGCTCCTAGCATCTGGCCTGAGCCCAGGCGAGACCCCCACACGGGCTGCAGCTCATTTGCACCCCTCGGGAATGGGTTGAGTGGCCTGGGACTGCGAGAGAGAGAGAGAGAGAGAGAGAGAGAGAGAGAGAGAGAGAGAGAGAGAGAGAGAGAGAGAGAGAGAGAGAGAGAGAGAGGGAGGGAGAACCAAGGGTGAAAGAAGCAAAATTCTAGCCACCCGCTTCTTAACAAAGCTCACCTTTCACTGAGCTGTGGAAGTTGGATTTACATTTTTAACTCTGTCTAAATATTGAGGGCTTTTCAGTGACCAAAAAAAATCTTAAAATGCAAGAAACGTGTTTTGCTAGTAAATAGAAAGCTAGCTCCAGGAGAGACATGGAAAATAACTAGGTAGGTCTGTCGATTGGAAACTGGTCTGGGAACATCTGCTCTGGGCTGTGTCAAGGAGCATTTCTTCAAATATTATCACACACACACACACAAGAACATACACGTCTGTGTCTTCTCGATCACATAAATAGGGAACCAGTGGGGGGGGGGGTGTCTGATTAAATAGGCCTTCTTGATAGTCTGATTTTATCCAACGTTTTTCGTTTTAAAATCTGGCCACAAAAGGCAGGAAGAAAGGGAGAAGCCCAGAAGCCCAGAAACGAAAGGAAGGTTTGGTGCCCGCAGGAGTCGGTCCAGTTGGATGACTTGGGCCAAGAAGTGCGAGACCTTGCAGCCAGGATCCAGTTCTTCCTTGGTGGGGCCAACGGGCAGAGCGCCCCGCCAGAGCCGCTTGGACTCGCTTGGAGGTGCGACGGCCAAGCCCGGGCAGCGAGGAGCCTGCGAGCTAGCACCCAATTCTCCCTGGGGGGAGGAGGATTGAGGGGAGGAAGCAGAGTGATGTCCTCCCTTCAACCCCCAAATTGCTCCTCCTTTAGACAGTTGGGTTGCCTTCCTGGTTGAAGGCAGCTTCTGCGTTAAACACTATCTCTTTTCTCGGCCATTCCAGTCACTTTAGTCTAGACAGAGGCGGCCACGGCTGCTCCCCGTCTTTCTCTTCCCCTCTTGCTCTGTGTCACCCAAGGAACAATTTATTGGTCTAAAGCCATCTAATTCCACTTCTTTGATCTCGTGGCTTTCTTTTTGTTTTCTTTGTCTTCCTTTAACTTTCTTAGGTTTTTATTTCCCTGCAGATGAGAATACTTTGGGGGAGGATCTTTTTCCTTCTCCTTTCCCCCCCATTTCCTATCTGAGACTCAGTACTATCCCCATCCACCATAAATGGAATCCTGATTATTGTTATCCACCCAGCGCCTACCTGTCTCCCCGCCCCAAGCAAGCCCAAACCTTTTACAGAGTAGGCACTGGGCTCCTTACATCCCGAAGAGAATCAGACTTCCCGTCTTTTGTGTTCCCAGGACCCCCTGACAGGGTGGGGTGACCACGAGCAGCCCAGAGCCTCTGAAAGTCGATAACCAAACTCTATATAATTTAGAGGAGAATTTCCGGGGCAATTCCATTGTGAGGTTGGGGTTTATGGTGTGCAATCGAGCTGGGCAGTAAAAGGTAGCTAGGATTCCGGGTAGCCTGGGCAGTTTACAAAGCGTTTAGGGGATGGGTCCCTCCCCCCACCCCCAGTCATCTTACATGGAGCCTAAGGCAGCAGGAGTTTCAGTTGGTCCTACATTACAGCCCAGTCCAAGGCCTATGAAGGTAGGCGTCCCACCGTTGGGGGGGGGGATTAGATGGGAAAGGATAAAACTGCTTTGCTCTCCGATCTCTGTGAGTCAGTGTCGTTGGAAAGGCAAAGACTAATCAGTTAGGTGGCCCTTGGAGAGGGTTTTCCTATTTGTTTTGGTTTTCTCTGAAAGAAAAGCTGATCCAGAGTAGGCTGTACCCCCCCCTCGCTCCCTCCCCCCGCCCGCCCCATGCATCCAGGGTCCCCTCTCTCCGCTCCAGCCCGGCTATAAAGCGCCTATTGCTCGGAACCACCCAGGCCCACAAGGTGAATATATACAGGGGGCTGGGGTTAAGGCTGCCAGAAACCTCAAGGCAAGGAAGGAAGGCTTTAGAGGGAAGGGGCCTAGAAAGGCAAGGGAGCCTGAGTTTCTTCCCAGGAGAGAGACCCAGACCCAAACATACGATGTGGGGAGGACAAAGGAGTATTAAACCATGTACTGGGGTGCGGGAGGCCAGCCAGGTGCTCAGGAGGACTGCATGGGGCCTGTGGACAAGGCCTCTGCGCCGGGGTTGGGGGAGGGAGAGGAACCCCATGTTAATAAATCTGTTGGCAAATGAGGCTCATTAATAGATAAATATTTCACTGCTTCCTTTAGGGCAGATAAACAGTGCGCTGCCGATTAAGGAAAGGAAGCTGCGAGACCTGGAGTTTATTCGAACCACATGGCTGCAGCTTGCGGTATAGTGTTCCCCCCGCCGCTAGAAACCACCCAGCGCCGGCCGCGTCCGGGTCTTAGGTCTGGCTAAGAGTTGGGGGTGGGCAGACCTGCTACCCCCCCCCCAAGGCTACAGTGGGGCTGAAGGATGTGCAGGGTGCACAACCCCTGGGGGGGGGGGCTGGATCCTGGGACGATAGATCCACACGCAGGATTGAGGGTTCACTACTACGTATGCTGCCCCGGTGTCCGCAGGCTCAGGCGCCCGGGCTCGTGGGCACACTGGGCGCTGGCGTAGAGCCTCGGGGTGCTCTTCCAGCGGGCACCGCAGGCTCCCGGGACGCGGGCAGATCCCCCGGCCGCATCCCGGAGCCTCTTCCCCAGCCATTCCCGGCTGTCGCGGGCCCCGCCGAGCGAGACCACCTGTGAGGGCTGCTGAGATTGGCGGAGCCGGTCATGTGGGCGGTCACGTGCTGCGGCCAGCTCCTTCCAAAAGAAAATGGGGTTTGGTGTAAATCTGGGGGTGTAATGTTATCATATATCACGCTACCTCGTAAAACCGACACTGAAAGCTGCCGGACAACAAATCACAGGTCAAAATTATGAGTTCTTCGTATTATGTGAACGCGCTTTTTAGCAAATATACGGCGGGGGCTTCTCTGTTCCAAAATGCCGAGCCGACTTCTTGCTCCTTTGCGCCCAACTCGCAGAGAAGCGGCTACGGGGCGGGCGCGGGCGCCTTCGCCTCCACCGTGCCGGGCTTGTACAATGTCAACAGCCCCCTCTATCAGAGTCCGTTCGCGTCGGGCTATGGCCTGAGTGCCGATGCCTACGGCAACCTGTCCTGCGCCTCCTACGACCAAAACATCCCCGGGCTCTGCAGTGACCTCGCCAAAGGCGCCTGCGACAAGGCGGACGAGGGCGCGCTGCACGGCCCGGCCGAGGCCAATTTCCGCATCTACCCTTGGATGCGGTCTTCAGGTAGGCGCCGCGGCTGGGCGGGTTGGGCCAGCGGCCGGGAGCGGAGGGGGAGCCGGGAGCCCCGAGCGCGGAGAGCCTCGGCCGGGAGTGGAAGGCCGGGGAAATTGGAGCCTGGAGGCCCCCTGGACTCCCGGCGGCGCTGCCTTTCTGGTTTTAATTAGAGCTGAGGCGCCATTGCGTGGAGAACCCCTAGCATTGTATGTAAATGAGGCTCATAAAACTTTTTATGGCCCAATTAATGGGTTGATCCTCGTAAATTTATTTAACTCCATTTGCCTTGGAATTTTAACATTAAGTTTATTCAGTGTATTCTCCCTTCTCCCTCTGTGCCCCCTCTCCCTTTCTGTCTCTCCCCTCTCTCCCTTCTTCCTTTCCTTTCCTTTCCTTTCCTTTCCTTTCCTTTCCTTTCCTTTCCTTTCCTTTCCTTTCCTTTCCTTTCCTTTCCTTTCCTTTCCTTTCCTTTCCTTGCTTTTCCTTTCTGCCTAGCTCTTCTTTCTCAAAAGCAAAGAGAACCCAGCCCTTTAGGGCCCCTCACCTACCCCTGTGCCAGGGGCCATTTCAAGACAGGGGTAGGGGTGGAATGGAACATGGGGTGCTCTTAGGAAGGGGGGGGTTGAAGCTGCTGGAGAGGGTCGCCCACTTGTCTAGCAAGGCTGGGGAGCGGCTGGACTCGCCTTTGAATGGCAAAAGTGCAGCGTCTCCCACTTGCTCACACTCTATATTTACAATTTGCCTTTGTCAGGGAGATGCGAGACATTGTGGAAGCGTAGCCGGCTGGAAAGGTCGGTTGTAAAGTTGGGATTCTGAGCTAATGCGCCTAACAGAACTGCCTGCAAGTCTGGCACTGTAGTTCCGGTCTTCTGCTAACACTTCCCTCTTCCCCCACCCCAGCCTCAGCTAGGGTATGGGGTGCAGGGTGGAGGGAGGGTGTGAGTGGTTCTGGTAAGGGGGAAAAGGTCCTGGGTCTGGGACATGGGGCCTGACTAATACACTCTTTGCTTCATGTCCCTGGCTGCTTGTCTGTCCACATGTCTGTGTGTCCACATTTCCACTCTCAGGACCCGACAGGAAGCGGGGCCGCCAGACCTACACGCGCTACCAGACTCTGGAGCTGGAGAAGGAATTCCACTTCAATCGTTACCTGACCCGGCGCCGCCGCATCGAGATCGCCCATGCGCTCTGCCTCACCGAGCGCCAGATCAAGATCTGGTTCCAGAACCGCCGTATGAAGTGGAAGAAAGAACATAAAGACGACAGTCCGGCCCCTGCCGCAGCCCCCGAGGGCGCCGCCGTGCCCTCCGCCGCCTCGGCCGCCGCCGCCGCCGCCGCGGCCGCTGCTGACAAGGCCGACGAAGAGGAGGAGGAGGATGAAGAAGAAGACGACGAGGAGGAGGAATAAGGGGCTTATTCTGGGCCCTATCCCCTGCCCCGGACAGCTGGAAAAGAGTCTTTAAGAGACTCAACTGGTTTTATTTACAAAAATATGGGAAATAAAAAGAAAATGTAAAAAAAAATCAAAGTCCCCAACCACAAACCCACCCCATCCCCACCCCATTACTCACTCTAGCTCCCAACTTTTCTGGACTGAGCGGCTGGAGATTAGGTCGCCTTGGGGATCCCCTCTGTTTCTGAGGATCCCATTAGATACCCCCAACCCCAGGCCAGTGCTGTTCACTGGTACAGCCAAAATACTACCTAGCACAGGCCTCCTTGAGAGGCACCCCCAAACTACCTATGGGCCCAGCCCCAGTGGGCCTCCACTCCCAGGAAGCCCCCCACTACGTCCCAACACTGGCAGATACCTAGCACCACCCCCCCCCCATGCCTGCAAGAACAGGATTCTTTCAGTACTACCTACTAGCCCCAAACTACCTATTTTGTGCTGGCTAGCTTGCCTGCTTTTTGGTGCCGGCCTTCCCAGGCCAGGCCAGGCCCCTGAAGCTTCCCCAGGGACAGCCTTTGAGGTCCTTGAGACTTGGTTGACAAGGCACTGGGGTCCAGGGACCAGGGCAATGGCTTCTATTTAAATTGAAAAATAATATATTTATTCCAAAGCATATTAAATGCTGCAACCTAGAATCCCTCTTTTTTCTGGCTTGGCCACCCCAAGTTCAGGTCCATCACACCCACTTCTGGAGGGGAGCATTCCTGAGCTGCAGACCTCTGGGTTCATTTCTGCTTTGTAGGATTTCAGAGCTGCTCTCAGTCTCACTGTTCTCTCCCCTGTCCTTGCGTCCTCCTGGTCAGCCGTGTCAAATATGTGTACCCTTTTCCTACAATGGCAAATACTGTATATTTGAACACGATTTCCCCCTCATTTCTTTAGTCTTGGAGCTCATTTGTAAAGGAATGTCTCGATGTGGGAAGGATGTGTTCATTGGGTGACTTTGTAGCATGGTGTGTCGTCTTGAGCTAACTCTGTAGTGGGTGGGGAGGTCCCTATGCCTTCCCAGATGCCCTTCATCTCCTGTGTTGTCCTGTGTCCCCCTTAGCTCCAGCCTGGGATTCAGGGAAGGCATGCTTCCCAGCCCAGATAATCATGTTTTATGTAACAAAAATAAAGATGCTTGGTGACAAAGAGATGTGGACTGCTTTATCCAGGGGGACCAAGGGAAAGGGAGGTGACCCTAGCTGAAGGACAGCTGGCTGGCTGTGTGCCCAGGACTGTCCTTGGGTCCAAGTGTTGAGTGTCCATGTACTTCTGAGTGTGCTGGTCATGTTTATATACATATATGTACACACACTCATATATATACATATATATGCACACACACATATATAATGTGTTGATTTGTCTGAGTATGCTGGTGCCTATTTTGTATGTATGAGTTCCTGTGTGTGCTTGCTTATATTTTTGCATCATTTCATTGCTGTATAATTCCATATCCATAATTGTATGTTTACCTTGTCTCCGTAATAGTGTGCATTTATTTCTATGTCCATAATTGGGTGGATGTGTTTCTGTGTGTCCATAATTACATGTTTTTCTGTGTCCATAATTGACTGTATGCATTTCCCCATGTCCGTAATTGTAGATGTGCTTTTGAATTTGTAGGATTTTTTTGTCTGGTTACTGTGTGCTCACAAACATCTAGAGCCCTTGAAAACAGAATCTTTGGTAGATATATTTTATAAGTCATTCCAAAAATCCTTAATATAGCCCATGAGTGAATCCCAAATCCACCCTTTCCTCTAAGGCCAGAGAGTGGGCTCAGAAATGGGTATCACCTACCCAGCCACAGATTCCGGATTTCGCCTGCGCCTTGAACCCAGCCCTGGGCTAGGAAATGGGACTCAGGGTCTCTGCTGCAGAGCCCCCACTCTGCCCTCAGGGGAAGCAAGGGAGCCCTAGGACTCTGAACCGCCGCAAAGAGGTTCTGAGAGGGAGCGGAAGCCCCAAATTCAGCTCAGCAGCCAGTGCACCAAAGTCTGGGTGCGGGAGGACGAGGGGATGGGAAGGGGCTGAAGGCGAGGGGCATTCTGAGCTTGGCCAGAGCAGACTTCCACTCCTACCTCCGGCCTGGTTTGGGCTAGCTTCTTAGAGCTCTCTTAATAAAAACCGGCCCAAAAGGTTCCGTAAAAGCTGCGGCCCCAAATAGGGGCGGCCTCGGTGGTAAGATGGCGCCGGTGTAAGAGCTGCCTCCTCTTAGTGATGGGGAAAGGGTCATAAATCCGTTGTTGTTTATGAAAATTTACAACTTTGCAATACAACTTTATGAGTTGTTCGGCCCTTCCATTGGCCGCTGTCGGTCATGTGGATGGGAACCGTGAACATGAACTTTTTTATAATTTCCCTTGCGAGAATAGAGCCGCATTCTTTTGCTCCGCTCCGTCCTGCGTGCTTCGGAGCTCTGCCTTGCAGCCCAGCTGGGCTGAGCTTTGTCGGGCGATGGCGACGGAGGAGAAGCCGGGCCCAAGCCCTGCCCGGCCGCTCGGCCTAGAGGTGGGGCGCGTCCGGTTCCTGGCGCCGCGGCGGCCGCTTTGCAACTCGCAACCTGGCTAAAGTCCTCCGTCGTCTGGCACCAAGCAGGAGGAAAATTCGTCTCCCCGGCTGCCCAAGCCACAGCTGTCAGAGGCACAGGAGCCTCAGGGCGCCTCGGTCTGCAGGTGAGACACGTGGGGAAGGAGACAGAAGCAGAGGTAGTGAGGTGCCACGGAGGTGGAAGAGGGCATCTAAGATGACTTTGAAGGGGGGGCATATTCAACCTCACCCATACCCCCCCAGGTTCACACTGGCACCCATTACACCCCCCTCACTTCACTTCCTCACCCGCACCTACACGCACGCGCACTTGCACATCACCATCATCACCATCACCATCACCTATACCACTCCCTCTCCCCCCTCCCTGGCTCACCATGGCTGGAAGAGCCCGCCTTCCCTCCGTGGCACGGCGCCCAGGCACTAGGCAAGCAGCAATCGAGTCTTCCGGCCCTCTTTCCCCAGCCAGCCAGGGAATCTCCAAGGGAAGCCATCCGCACTCTGCCTTTCCTGCTGCCAGGCTCTTTCTTGGCTTTGGATTTTCCCCCCCGGTTTGTTTTGTTTTGTTGTTTCGTCATGGTGCAATTCGTTTGACTAAATTCTCCCACAACCAGAGACAGTTCTCGACCTGGGCGGATGAGAAGAGGTGAGGTCAAAGTGAGGTTAGCCCATGGAGGTTTATTATTAGCATCAGCATCGTATTTTCTATTCGGTGGGAAATTGATTTCTCAGAGAATGAGGAAAATAATAATAATAAAAAAAACCTTACTAATTCAGCCAGAGTTCTCCACCGCCCCCCCCCCCATGGTGGCCCTCCGCCGGGTTTTATGACAAGTTTGGTGTCTGGAGCTCTGGGAGGAGGAATAGGTGAATGCTGGATTCTGTATGGAAGGAGAGGTTGGGATTAATGGAGTGTTGTTCGGTGGGATAGTTTGGTGCAGAGGACTGTTGTGGTTTAGGTGTGGCTGGCAGGGCCTGCAGTTCTGGCTGAAGGAAGGATGCAAATCCAATCTGAGTAATAAGGGGACCACCTCCCTAAACCACTTCGGGGGCAGCAAGCTAGCATCCATTCGGCCCAACTCCCACAGGCTGGGAGAGGACTGTGGAGCTGTCCAGGGGGGAGGCGTTGACGGTCAGCTGGCCTGGTGGTGGCTTTGTGCAGCACGGTGGCACGAACTGGGGCTCGTCCTGAGGGCGCATCTGAATTGGGGCTCGTCTTGAGGGCGCATCTGACCAGATTTGTCCCCCAGAGCTCCCGGTTGGCGACAGAAATCGAGCCTGAGGTTCCAGGCTCCAGTTCTTTCGGTTTGTTTAGGTTGTGTTTGTTGTGGCTTCTCTATGTTGAGACCATATCTGGGTATCTATTAGTTCATTAACAAGGGCATGGAGGTGTTTGGGACGTTCGTTGGCGAGGTGTGTGCTCTCGGGGCAGATAAAGCGGCGCATTTGCCTCCGAGGGCCGCTGGCTGCCTACTGCGGCTGCCGCGGGCGAATTATTTATGGCTAACGAGCGGAGCGCTCGCTGCTGCCACGCAGTGGCCGATGGCGGGACCGGCGCCAGCCGCAGCCCGCCTCTGACATCCTGGCGCGATTGCTGTCCTGGCCCCTCACAGATTCCCCAGAAGGCAGGGGAGCGGGGGACGGAAGGGAACCCGAGAAGCGGTCTCCCACGGTCTGTTTAGCTTGGAAACCTCCCCGCTTCCGCCGCCCCTGACAGGAGCGGGACACCGGAAAAGATCGGTTCTCCCATCACCCCCACCCCAGCACCATGGAGGCTGGTTGCACAGGCCGCCTGGCACATCATGGCAGCTTCTGTCCAAACTATGCGTCCTATGGCGCCTTGGGGGCGAATGCCTTTGGGAGGAAGGCGCTGGTCTGGGGATTCTGGTCTCGGAAAGGCCATTTTATGGTCCTGAGGCCTGCAGGCCGGACTAGCCCTGAGGAGGATGGCTATGGCTAACAAGGCCCGCTTGGGCTCCAGGGGAAGACCTGACAGAGGCAGAGCAGGGGCCTCACCTGTGTGCTTTGGGTTCCTGCCTGGGCTACCGCTTTGATGCGACAGAGGTGGGCCTTCCGTTTCCCCCAAACACACACATCGGCAGGCAGGCCGTCTTGAGGCTGGCTGAAGTGGAGCAGCTCAATGGGCAGCCTAGAACAGGGGCAGACTCTGTGTGACCCTACTCACCATCCTACCTCCCTTGGAGAAAAGCTGAAAGGTAAGTCAGCTTTCTATGTGGCTTTGACAGAGAAGAGTGACTTGGGGTGAGCATTCTCACCATGACAGGAGAGGGTCTATGGTGGTGGGTGTGGGGCTGGTTCTCTCCTGAATGGGTCCGACCGTTGTTCTTTTTTGTTTGCTCACTGGCTAAGTCTTTTTCTCTCTCTAGGATATATATATACACACATACATACACACATATGTACACATACACACATACATACATATGTATATATAGGCACACACACATATATGTATATCCAACTATACATATACATATATACATATATATGGCTATAAAGATAAACTGTTTGGCTGCCAGCATAAACGTATACTAACCTTGGCTAGCTTGCAAAGATTTCAATCTAATATATTTTTCCTATTTTAGTTGTGACAGTAGCTAAACATACATTTTCTGGGTCTTAGCTGAGAAATGAAATTTTCTCATTGGCTGAGACAATGATTAGGTTTGGAACCCACGTCAAAACAACAATAATAGTAGTAAACTTATCCAACACCGGTGGAATATGAAGGAATTAAAGAGAAATTATAAATGTAAACATTGGTCAACATCTGCAAAACGGTTTTCATTTCAAATAATAATGTGCTTGAACTTACTGCCATCTGATGATTTAAAAAAAAAACAATAAACCAAACACAATTTTTATCAAAACAACTTTTTAAGATGAAAAAAATCTCTTTTCCCCGCCTTTTGTTGTTGTTGTTCTTGGCTCTTCATTTTCACCTATTGAATCTTTCCTCTGGGCAAATCTGTGAGAGATGTCCCTTTTTATCCTCTCTGGAATGAACTTTCTTTACATGTAAAGGAAGAATGTCCCGTCCCCGCCCCCCCCAGTTGGACTGATCAAGGTCCAGCAAGGTTTCTCAAAGTCTTTGAGGTTGCCTGCCTGGGCTGAGTGGAGGTCAACCTTAGGCAAGTCCTTTTTCACTGTTCTCTCCCATTGGTGGATGATAGATATGGGAAAAACAAAAGCAAGAAAGGGATTAAGGGAGTTGCTACCAGATCCTTACAATACCATTACCAATTACCACCTCACTGAAGGTCCTGAGCCTCCCTCAGGACTGAGTCTGCATTGGCCAGGGTTTTTACAGATCCTGCAAGCAGCCTCCAGCAATCCAAGCAATCTAACCAAATCACATCTTCTTTCTTCAACGTCCACAGAATTGAGGGTTTTAAGAGCTAATTCAAGGGATTTTACAAGCCTAACAAATACAGTCATAAAAATGCCACTGGCCCAATATCACATTTTACAAAATGCTGTGGATCTGTGCACTTTAAAGCCAACTATCTCAAAGGCACACCTCTTAGGCAAGAGGGTGAAGCCCAAGCCAGGCTTTTTGTCTACTTCCTATCTGCGGGCTTCCAGGCCTGGCACCGTACTAAAGGGAATTAAGATTTCTGGACCGGGTGAGATGACTATTCGAGGTTCTGGAGCTACCAGGATTGGTTAGAAGCCCCCTAAATAGCCCCAGTAGTGGCAGGAAAGAGGGCAAACCCCATGACTAGGCCCTGGGGCTCCGCGGACCAAGCCCGTTGGTTCTTCTACAGTCTTGGGCCCCCCGCGAGCTGTTCACTGTGTCCTGCTTAGCCAGGGGTCCCGCAACCCCTGTGCCTCTGGAATGAGGATCGAGCGAGTCCGCATCTGGAGTTTTAAGGTGTCTCAGTTCTGAGCGGTTCCGGTGGAGAGGAAAGTGGTGGGGCGCGCGGCAAGAGGAGCAGGTCTCATCCAGGGCTTCTCCCCGTCTCCTAGCGGTTCCGCTGCTGTAGGTCCTTGCTTGTTGAAACCAGTGGGATCTGGCCTCTCCATTCCTGGGTTCAATGACAGCTTGCGGTGCGCAGCTGGTGAGGGTGCTTGCTTGGAGACAGTTGCGGGGGAGTCGGCCAGTACTCCAAGAAGAAGTGTACTTGAGAAGCTAAAGAAGCCTGTTTGGCCTGCTCCTGGTCAGCGTGAGGTGACCTTTCAGCTCTTGGCTGCAAGGCCTAGACCTCTGATAGGAATGGGAAGGAAAGAATAAGGGGGTGCATCGATCCCCAGCATAAAGGTGAAAAGCAGGGAGTGAAGGCCTGGCTGCTTACGGCCTCTTCTTCAGCTCAATAACCTATACCCACGAGTAAGAGAGTGCAAGGGGAGGGGCAATTCGGGCCATTCCTGGAATGCAGGCCGGGAGGAGCAAAGCCATCCTTGTCACCGCCCCTCCAGGCGTGGGGTTGTCAAGTTTCCTGTTTGCAAGAAGAGGAGGAGGAGGAGGAGGAGGAGGAGGGGGGAAAAAAACCCAGTAAAGTCCAACCAGGCAAAAAGGGGAGGAGGAAATAGTGGGGCCTGGTATGGCCTTTCCGAAGCTAGTGCTTCTACCCCGATGTGACTGCCCGAGCAAACCTAGGCCTGTGCCCGCCACTGGCACTGGGGGGGGGGGGGAAGGAGCCGGGCCGATGGCTGTGTGCACCCATTAATCTGCCGGGCGGGCGGGCGGGCGGCGGGCTGGGGGCTGTTTGTAACTTTGCTGCCTCGGTCGCCGCGGTCCCCGGGGAGCGGGCTCCGGCGCTCGCTCCCATTGGCCGCCGCCGCGTCAGCTGGTGCGATTTGCTGCTGTCGCTTTTGGCGTTCGGCCATCCAGAAACAAACCAGTTCGATGACTACTAATAGTTATAGCCAGATGTACTAATACACAACAAATCACAGTCCTGCAGAGGGGCGCGCAAATGAGTTCCTATTTTGTGAATCCCACTTTCCCCGGGAGCCTGCCCAGCGGCCAGGACTCCTTCTTGGGCCAGCTGCCCCTTTACCCGGCCAGCTATGACGCGCTGAGGCCATTCCCGGCCTCGTACGGGGCGTCGAGCCTCCCGGACAAGACGTACACCTCACCTTGTTTCTACCAACAGTCCAACTCGGTCCTGGCCTGCAACCGGGCGTCCTACGAGTACGGGGCCTCGTGTTTCTATTCTGATAAGGACCTCAGTGGCGCCTCACCCTCGGGCAGTGGCAAACAGAGGGGCCCCGGGGATTACCTGCACTTTTCTCCCGAGCAGCAATACAAACCCGACAGCAGCAGCGTGCAGGGCAAAGCCCTCCATGAGGAAGGCACCGACCGGAAGTACACGAGCCCAGTTTACCCCTGGATGCAGCGGATGAACTCCTGCGCGGGTAAGGCTTTTCCCTGCACCCCCACCCCCACCCAAGACAGCAGAGGGCGAAGGGAAAGAAGGCTGGCAAGAAAGGAAAGGAGGAGGAGACAGAAAGTAGGCAAAGAAATAAAGAAAAAGGAGGAAAGAATGGCAAAATCTCTTTGGCTTTTTTTTAAGAAAAAAAAAAAAAGAAACAACACCCAATCCTAATGGGGCACTTAGGCCAAAGCAGAGGAAAGGCAGAGAGTACTAAGGGCCAGTGTAAGGTGACACTTTAGGGGAGGGTGAAATAATCACTGAAGGCTACCTGAAACTCAGATGGGGGTAACCTGACCAGAGGGAGAGGGCCAGTGTAGAGGGGGAGAGCCTGCCCAGGCTGCACCCCTATAACACCCTCCTCAGGTTCCCAAGCTGGAGGGCCTCCAACACTTTGCAAAGGGTAACTTCCTTTGCCTCTCAAGTCTCTCTCTGAGAGAGAGTAAGAGAGGGAGAAAGAGAGGGGGAGAGAGACACCCCCATATGGCCTCTTCTAGCATCTCCCCCAAATCCTTGGAGGGCCACATCCCAAGCCACAGGATTTTTCTCTCTCCTCCTTCCTCAACTCCCCCTTCCACTAAACTGCTCACTCTTAGATAACTTCTGCCTCTTTCGAGCCCCTACCTGAGTTTCACACCTGGCCTGGAGGGCTTCTCCCATCCTTGGCATCCAAACTGAAGGCTCAACCCTGTCCTACATTACCAGTAGCCTTGCCTATGGTTCCCTTTCTTTCCCCTTGATTTCCAAAGACTCCACAGGGATTCTCCCTTCCCTTTTGGAGCAGGCTAGAACTTAATGTAGATTTCAAAACTTAATAGTGTTTTTTTTTAATCCACCTTTTCTCCATGGAGATGTGTCTTTCAGATGGTTCATATAAGTGGGGAGAATTTCAGAGGGCTGATGATATTTGAGTTCCCCCCAAATGTCCTGAGGGCCCAGTAGCATTCCTCACAGAGACTAGCCTGTGATTTCAGAGTTTACAGTGCACTTGAGGTTCCAGAGCACTCATCCTCAGACAAATACACACTGCACCTTCAAAACTATGACTTTGGAGTTCCAAATTGCAAAGGCCCATGCTGTGACTTTGCTTGTAATGGGTTTCTTACAAGCCAGACTCTCTTTTACAGCAAAAACTTCCTACCTCAAGTCGTTTTAGGTGGAAAAGAATTCACATGCTATGAAATACTCTTCACTAACCAGCCACCTTCAGCCCCAGAAGTGGTGGGAGAGTCTGGAAGGGAGGCAGGGCAGCTGCCAGCCCAGAGGCCCCTGTGGGCTAGGTGGTAGATAGGGGGCTTCTTTCGGCCTAGTTTACCAGCGGCCTGGCCATTTCTGCCTGCAGGTGCTGTGTATGGGAGCCACGGACGCCGAGGCCGCCAGACCTACACGCGCTACCAGACTCTGGAGCTGGAGAAGGAATTCCACTTCAACCGCTACCTGACCCGGCGCCGCCGCATCGAGATCGCCAATGCGCTCTGCCTCACCGAGCGCCAGATCAAGATCTGGTTCCAGAACCGCCGCATGAAGTGGAAAAAGGAAAATAAACTCATCAATTCCACGCAGCCCAGCGGGGAGGACTCTGAGGCAAAGGCGGGCGAGTAGGCGCCTGGCTAGGCACCAGGCCAGCACGGCAACCTTTTTGGCTTTGCCCCGTTGCCCTTGCCTGCTCCCCAACTTTTCTCCCAGCCTACTCCCATCGGGGCTTCCGCGGTTTCAAGGGCGCTCGGAGCTTTGCCATCGCCTGAGCATTTACTTATTACAAACAAACAAACAAAACCTACACACCCCCAATCTCGGCGGTGGAGCACACGCACTGTACACACACAGGCCTTCTCCCCAAGGCTGCACCAGCCAGCTAGCAGTTCCTGGGTGCCCCCCGAATTCGTCCTGGTTCCGGGATTTAGTGCCTCTGTGCTCCCCGGAGCTCAGAATTGCTGGCGAAGAAAGAGCCCCAGGCCGAGTCCCCTCTGGTATCGGGGCATCTCCACCACCTCGATCCCTGCCCACGAAGATCGGAAGGGCATCACCAAAATATTTCTGGCTACTATTAAGAGCGGGCTTAAGGGCTTGGAGCCCAAGCCCCTCGCAGCCTCTCAGGCCAACCCCTGAACAAGAAGAAGCTCGAGGAACAAAGGGGGCCCCGACATAGCTAAGCCTCAGCCCTCGCGTAACTGCCCGTGGAAAAGCAGCAGCCTCGGCCAAGGCTAGCCAACCTGGGCACGGGTGGAATATTCCAGCCTCGGAGCGACTAGGTTCCTGCAGGTTCCCAGCTCCCATTCCCGATCCCGGCCTCGGACAGCGCCGGCGCCGCCACCAAACAGCTTTCTGGACCCAACAAGGGGGCCCAGGGCCATGGGAGCCGCAAAAGCCCTGGCTTCCAAACCCGCCACGGGCGCCCGCGACCTCGGGCCTCCAGTGGGGAGACTCCCAATGCCTCTCAGCTATATTTGTGATTTCCTTTCGCCCTTCGGAGCCCAGAAAAACAACTACGGAGATACGAGGCACTGCCACGCAATGATTCCATTCTCTCCCTCAGTTTACTCCTGGAGGTCTAAGCAAGACCCCAGTAACTCAGCCTACGTACCCCCAACCCCCAAGCCGCCTCGGTGGCTGCAAGGAGCCTGGGCCCACTCGCCTGGTTCACCCAGAACCCTCCGACTTGGGGCCCGGCTGGCTGGAGGAAAGGGACCCGTTGGTGAAGATTCTCCACGCTGGATACATAAGCAAATCGAATAGCAAACTAATGACACCAAAACCATTTTTACAAGAAAGAAAAATCGGCTCCAGTTCTGAAAGTGTGTGGGATTTTTGACCTTGTCTTGGAGAAACACGACACAAAAGCTATCTTTAATAGACGCCTGTCGTTGAGAGCGGCAGGGACAGTGTCCCTCGTGCGCTCGCAAAAACAGAGCCTTAATTGTGGCTGCTGTTGTGGGCAGGATTTATTTCTCCATTTGGCTAAATGGCCTCCTCCCCTCTCCAAAGGGAGAGCGATAACTGTAGTCTCAAAATTCACAACTGCAGGCAGAACGGGCAGAACCTACCCCAACCTCGACACAAAAATAAGAGGGGCTACAAAGCGGAGAAATAAAAGTTGTAAATAAATTCCAAGTCACCACATCCCCCTAATCCTCTGCATCCTCGCCGGGCGCGCGATCGGCAGCTGACGGCCTCACAATTGGTACATCCTAATGGAACTGCGAGGGAAATGCAATAATTTTGCCATAATGGGCTGTAACCTCAATTCGACCCCGGCCCTTGCAGCCCGGGGTCGGAAGCGGAGCGATGCCCCCTGCCTCCAGCGGGTGGCGCTCGAGTCCGACTGAACGGCGGCGGCGGGTGGCGGGCACGCGCCCGGTGCGCGCGCGCCACCCCACTCGCCTCCACCCAACTCCCCCATTAGTGCACGAGTTTACCTCTAGAGGTCATCAGGCAGGATTTACGACTGGACAACAAAAGCACGTGATTCGAAGTCGTACCCCATATTTGGGTGCCTACGTAGGAGGGAACCAAGTACATGTCCCAGTCATTTCCATAATTCATCATAAATTGTGCAAGGGTGCTATAGACGCACAAACGACCGCGAGCCACAAATCAAGCACACATATCAAAAAACAAATGAGCTCTTATTTTGTAAACTCATTTTGCGGTCGCTATCCAAATGGCCCGGACTACCAGTTGCATAATTATGGAGATCATAGTTCCGTGAGCGAGCAATTCAGGGACTCGGCGAGCATGCACTCCGGCAGGTACGGCTACGGCTACAATGGCATGGATCTCAGCGTCGGCCGCTCGGGCTCCGGCCACTTTGGCTCCGGGGAGCGCGCCCGCAGCTACACGGCCGGCGCCAGCGCGGCGCCCGCCGAGCCCAGGTACAGCCAGCCGGCCACGTCCACGCACTCGCCTCCGCCCGACCCGCTGCCCTGCTCTGCCGTGGCCCCTTCGCCCGGCAGCGACAGCCATCACGGCGGGAAAAACTCCCTGGGCAACTCCAGCGGCGCCTCGGCCAACGCCAGCAGCACCCACATCAGCAGCAGAGAGGGGGTTGGCACGGCGTCCGGAGCCGAGGAGGACGCCCCTGCCAGCAGCGAGCAGGCGAGCGCGCAGAGCGAGCCGAGCCCGGCGCCGCCCGCTCAGCCCCAGATCTACCCCTGGATGCGCAAGCTGCACATAAGTCATGGTAAAGCCAGCCTTTTTCTAAATCCACGCGTGCTCGGGGGCGCGGCGCTCGGTCCCTCTCTGTCCTCTGCAGCCCTGTCTCCCCCGATCGCTCCCAGTCTCGCCTCTCCCAGCCCTGCGCAGCCTCTCCCTCTCCTTTCTCCTCGCCCTGCCTTCCTCCTGCCCTTTCCTCTGGTCCGCGGCACCCTGCCTGCCCGCAAATATTTGAGGGGGACGGGCCGCCGGGCTAGGCAAGTTGAGTCGTTGGAAGGGGGAGAAAGGGAGGAATCCATCTGGAACCCCAGCGCCTCGGAATGCGCTCCCGGGTCAGGCCAGCCAAGCAGGGCGCAAAGAGGTAGAGGATGGCAGTGGGGGCCGTGAATCGGGCTTGTCAGGGTGGATAATTTATGATGAGAGCTACGCTGGGGGAAACAGCGTTACTAATTAGAACCCCCGAAAAAGGGGGCTCAGAGGGGAATAATTGGGGAGAGAGCCGGCGGGATTCTGAAGTTTGGGGACCGGAGACAGTGAGAGAGAAAGAAAGAGAGACCGAGACAGAGAGGCGAAAAAGAAAGCAGGCGCCCCAAGCTTAAGACTGGAGCGGGAGGCTGGCTGTGGGGCTGGAACTTCAAGGGGCGAGAGACTTGGGGGCCACTAGAGCACTCAGAAAATGGGCGTGCTTCGGTGGGCTTCCGAGTGGTTGGCAGCCCGAGAGGGCTGTGTCCCCCCGCTCGGGGCAACCGGGGCAGGGCCAAGGGGGACCCTAAGAGGAGCGAGGGCAAGCTAGGCAAGTCCTCGGAACGAGGGTCCAACCTCAGCGGGGCCGATTGTTTCCAGAGTCCAAACCGTATTGTTTTTCTCTCTAGAAAGGAAGAGGGAAAGAAATTCGGGAGGGGTGGGTGGGCTGGGGGGTGGGAGGAAGGACTTGTTGAGCCTGTCCCCTGGGTTGCTGCTTAGGACCCTGGCATGTCCAGCTGACGAACTTTGGGAGCCCGGGGGCTGAGGAGTTGGTGGCTAAACCGGTGACTTTTCTGTTGCAGACAACATAGGCGGCCCAGAAGGCAAAAGGGCCCGAACGGCCTACACCCGCTACCAGACCCTAGAGCTGGAGAAGGAGTTCCACTTCAACCGCTACCTGACCCGCCGAAGAAGGATTGAAATAGCACATGCTCTTTGCCTCTCCGAGAGACAAATTAAAATCTGGTTCCAAAACCGGAGAATGAAGTGGAAAAAAGATAATAAGCTGAAAAGCATGAGCATGGCGGCGGCAGGAGGGGCCTTCCGCCCTTGAGTATTTGAGCGTTTAAAGTACTGAGCAGTCTAAGCGGATCCCGCAATAGTGTCAGTACTAAGGTGACTTTCTGAAACTCCCTTGTGTTCCTTCTGTGAAGAAGCCCTGTTCTCGTTGCCCTAATTCATCTTTTAATCATGAGCCTGTTTATTGCCATTATAGCGCCTGTATAAGTAGATCTGCTTTCTGTTCATCTCTTTGTCCTGAATGGCTTTGTCTTGAAAAAAAAAATAGATGTTTTAACTTATTTATATGAAGCAAGCTGTGTTACTTGAAGTAACTATAACAAAAAAAGAAAAGAGAAAAAAACACACAAAAAGTCCCCCCTCCAACCCTGTTTAGTGCCAATGTTGTGTGTTGCACTCAAGTTGTTTAACTGTGCATGTGCGTGAAAGTGTTCCTGTCTCAATAGCTCCAAGCTGTTAAAGATATTTTTATTCAAACTACCTATATTCCTTGTGTAATTAATGCTGTTGTAGAGGTGACTTGATAAGACACAACTTAACTTGTTCGACGTGTAGTGACTAGTGACTCTGTGACAGAAACTGTGACTCCAAGCGGTGTGTCCCTTCGTGCCTTTGTAGGACCCTTTGCACGAACTCTGGAAGTGGCTCTTATAAGCGCAGCTTCAGTGATGTATGTTTATGTGAACAAAGTTACAAA
This sequence comes from Perognathus longimembris pacificus, assembly GCF_023159225.1. Taxonomy (NCBI): domain Eukaryota; kingdom Metazoa; phylum Chordata; class Mammalia; order Rodentia; family Heteromyidae; genus Perognathus; species Perognathus longimembris. Next base: position 85,386,029 of record NC_063162.1, read on the forward strand.
TATTGTCCAAGTCTGGCTGTTTAAGCAAACTGTGATCGGCTTTTTTTTTTTGGTATTTGTTTTTAAGGAAAAATACTGGAAACAAAAACAAAATAAACTTTCTATTGTAAGTTCTCTTGGTCTGGTTTGTGCCAAATAGCAAGCAACTCTTCCTGATGTTCTGTCTATCTACAAAGGTTTGGAAGCTTGTGAGTCTCAGGCCACCTGAGCAGCCTTCCCTGTGCATGGGGCCTCAGATCAACAGCATCCTGACTTAATGCCTCCCTAGCTCTGACCCATCTGAAAGTTCAGAGCAGAAGGTGGAAAAACCTGTGGGCTGTTTCAAAATCTTGAGTCCTCCCTGCCCTGAGGAGACCAAGTTAACTTGCTGGGTACAAAAAGTGAGAGAAAGAGAAAAGAAAGGAGAAAAGGGCATGAGCTTTGTTAGCCCCCCTCAGGGCCCACACAGATCATGCCTTTCTCCTAAGGGCTGCCCTAGGCCTTGCCAAGCAATGGACCCCAAACCCTCTCTGCCCCAACCCACCGCAGTGCCCCTTCCCCACTCCTCACCCTGAGCCCAGTTGGCTTCTTTTGCTACAATTAATTTGCTACAAATGGAAGGTACTTACCCCATCCTAGCTCGATTGGAAAACTCCTCAGACCGGCTAAAGCGCAACTAGAGATTTGCACATTTACCGACTGCTTACATTGATGCCGGCTTTCCTTTTAAAAGTTATAAAACAGTAAACTTTATAAGCCCCAGTTCCGGCTATATGACATTTGGGTGCCAAATGAATAGGGTTTTGTCTATGAATTAGATCGTAAAATCATCCATAGCACAGACAGATCGGCTCACTGGCTATAAAACGTCACGTGGGGCCATTAAAGTAAGTTTTATGGTTTTGGGGAGTTGACATCCAACATTATATACCACATAACATATAATCTCACTGACTCTGGACTCCATTTGACTCTTTTGCAGGCTATGTGTGCCGCCTGGTCATTCAAATTGTCAATTTTAGGTTCAGAAGTGACCAAACCACAAGTTTCTCAAAACTCTCTGAAAAATGGCTCCCTTCGAGTTAAGGTAAGCTAGCCTCCTGAGCGCTTTCAAGTTTATTTGTACTCTGGAAACTTTCTTGCTTGCTCTGTCTTGCTCTTTCTTTCTTTCTATCTGTTCTGATAACTCTGAGGTTGCCTCTGAACAGAAAAAGTGAGAGCCAAGTTTTTGGCTGTGCCCAGATTTAACAGCGCCAGGGGCCAGCTTGGCGAAGGCAGAGCGGTGCTCAGCGCCTGGGCCGCGCCGCAAGCCCAGGCCTAACTTTAATTGCTACACAACCGCGAATGTTAATGACTTCCGCTGCTCCCGCCAGCGTGCAAAAAGATGATTTTGTGTGTGTGTGTGTGTGTGTGTGTGTGTGTGTGTTCATGTTCGAGTTGGCCTGTGTGTGGACATTTTGTAGTCCCTCACCCCAATTCCGGGCCTGGCTAGGACCCAGCTCTTTGGGGGTCTCAGAGCCTTGTGGGTGGGGGCTGGGAGCCTCTGGGGCGCCCGGCGCGGGCGCCAGGGACTAGGCTATGTTCGGGAGTTTGAAAGAAAGGCCGGACAGGCCGAGGCGGACTCTAAGGGGACTCCTTCTGGGGCTGTGGCAATATGTCTTCTCCGGCCAGGGTCATTTGGCAGGAGTGTATTGAGGCAGCGGCCTTCGGGGACTGGTTTCAGAAGGGTGGCAAAGGCCGAGGAGGAGGAGGCGCAGGCTGCACCTCCAGGCTGGGCCCCTGGATTGGGAGAAGCACAGCCTGCTGGCATCCACTTAGAAGCTGGTCCCCATCTTTGAGGAATGAGCTCAGTACTTCCCTCCCTCTCCCCCAGGACCAGGCCCTGAACCTTGTTTGCCTGTACTCTTTTTATTTCACTGGGATCCTTCTCACCAGCCTGTTAGTCTAAAGCAATAAACTTTATGGCCGGATTTAACTTCAGTCTTTGAATCCTCAAGCTAATTGAAAGGGATTGAAGCACTTTCTTTTCTTCCGCCGTGCCTTTCTTGTGCCTCCCTTCTTTCCTTTTCCTTTTCCTTTGTAGAATCAAAACATCTATTGCGAAGGACCCTCAAAAGGCAACTTAGGTGTCCCCCTAGATAACAGTAAAGATTAGAGAAATTTACTCCCCGCCCCCCCAACAGACAGACAAATTCTCTCTTCCAAACTGTGCCCTAAAGTTTGGAGGGGAAATGGAGGTGTCTTCAATGCCCAACATAAAAGTCCCTACAGCTGTTAGGTTGTTTTTCCTGACACGTATGAAGGGTAGTTTAGGAAAGAAATCGGTAGTTTGTCAGTAGGAGATTTCCGCCTCTCTTTTGTTACTTCTTTCTGTTTGATCCCAGGAAATTTACATAATCTATGATTTAAAAAAATCAGTCTCCAAAATTGCACCACCGGGTAAAGTAAGGTGAAACCAATTTTTTTTTTCCTGGTTATAATTCCATGTTGGCCCCAGCCACCCTTTCCATCTAGCTCTAGCTCCCTAACATTTTTTAATGGCAAACCAAGCCAAGTAACTGGGGACATTATGGCCTGTCCTGAGTTTTGTTTTTTGTGCTTTTTTTCTGGGTGAGTACCCACAAGAGACATAGCTGATTTCCCCCAAACTGGTCTGAGAAATTAAGCCAAATTCTCCCACAGCATAGAGAAAGGAAACAAAAATAGAGTCTGTTTCACTCTTGGGAGCTGAAGAGTTTTTAGAAAGTGCTAATTTGTACAGATACTTTTCAAGTGCTTAAGAAGAAAAAATACAGATTTAAAATTTTGACAAACTTTATTGTGTTGAGATCACCTATACCTATGCAAGTCCAACAGATGTCCCTAAAGCCAGAGGTTCTTTAACAAATAGAGGAAAAAGATAAGCCTCAAAGATGTTTTAAAGAAACTCAAACCTCTTTCATAAGTCCTGCCTTTCAAGAATAGTAGGAAGCTGAAGGAAAGAAGTGATTTTGTGTGAAATGAATACTGATGTTTTAGCAGGTATCTTAGGGAGATGTGTCTATATCTTAGTACCAGAATTAAAACTCTACATAAGCAGGTAGGGTTCTTATTATTTTATGTGTCTGTGAAAATTTTACCTTCTTTGTTGTGATGCTCTGACTTTGGAGGCTCCTTACTGGAAAATATTGGATTGTAGTTCTACTTTAGTTACTCATTTGGTAATCTTTGAATGAGTTCTTGGTGAGTGAAATTAGAAGCAAGGAAAAGAGAGTCAGAAATGCTGGCAGGTTCATCTGACCAGCTTGTATAGAGAAAAATATCCATACCACCTCAGTGGCCACACCCTGGCATGAGAATGAATGGAGAGGCTGTCTCTAGCATCATGCAATACAAAGTCTTTTCTATGAACTATGCATATTATATATATATATAGGCATTATGTATTGGTATCTTGCTTGATTCTATTTTAATCTTCACAAAATTTAAGTTGAATTTAAAGGAGCAAGTCAAGCTACATGAAATTAAATTACTTTAAAGAAATAGTTTCAATCAGAACTATGTGATCTCTAGTGGAAAGCTCTTTTCCTCTCTATTTTCATAGAAAGCAAACTAAAGGAGGTGGTTAGTTTTCTGGTTGTTGTGTAAATAAGTTATTTTTTCTTGTGCATTCTTTTGAGTTGTTTTGTTTTGCAGAGGAACTTATGGGGGGGGGGCGGGGAACTCTGCCACTAAGGGCTCTATGGAGATACCTAGTCTCAGCCGGGGGTGGATGTGTGTGTATGTACATCTGTGCTCCTCATTCTGTAAAGATGGTGGTAGAAATTTGTTTCTACAGGACAAAGAGACACTATTTCTTGAACTATAAATATGATAGGACACGTGTGGTTACATTTCTTTAGGAGTTTGTTAGGGGTTTCAGGATCTAATTTTACAACCTTATGCCCAAATTCCTTCCATCCTGTGTTTTCCCATTTTCTCCTGCTTCGTTGTTGACAGCTCTGGGAGAACAAGACAAAAGTCTCTACCAGAAATGGTAGAATCTCAACAGTCTGTTGAGATTCAGAGTATTATTTCCAAACAATCATATCCTAAAAGATGATCCATTAGAGAAGAAATTGACCTTTTTTACTTGAAAGATACCCTTAGCATCTACCCTACCTTCACTGGGAGTTTATCCATGGCTTGCCTAAGTATGGAGGGAGTAGAGCATGTGGACTCCATTCCTTTGGCTTCTAGAGAGAATTTTCCTCCTGGACAGTGACAAAACTATAAATGGGGTCCCCAGGCAAGGCTAAGGGGTCACTCTAGGCACCTAGCCACATAGTATACAACAGATCCCAGTTCCACCATTTTAAGCTCCAGAACTGAAAGATTTGTTTTGTTTGGTGTACACACACACACACACACACACACACATACACACACACAGAGAGAGAGAGAGAGAGAGAGAGAGAGAGAGAGAGAGAGAGAGAGAGAGTTCTCCTGCAGATCCCTTTCCCACAAACTGGTCTTTTCAATAATAATATTTGTTATGAAGGTTATTAGGTAATTATTGCGATTTTGTGAAGCAGCCCTTGCTGGAGGTGAAGTCTGTCATCGCCTAATAAATGATGCCCACGCAGTTCACTGCCGGGTTAAGTAAATGCAGAGAAGATAAATCTGCACACCCTAGGAATCGCCAGCAGAGCACGCTTTAGTACAAGTTCACAGTCAACTCGCCTGCCTGGGCCAGTTCTCCCAACAATTAGGGCTATGTCTTTATATTTAAATAAAGAAAAAAATCCTCATCTCCATTGTTGGATTTCCCCCACCCCCAACCTTCTTTCACTTTTTGCAAGATTCCCCTCAAAGATCTGCTATTCCAATTTTTCCTCATTAGTGGCATCATGAGTGAGTTCAAATTGATCTAGTTCCATACCCAAATGCTGGCAACAAGAAGTAAAGACAGGAAACACAGTCACAAACACACAAAAATATCCAGTCCCCCCCCCCCTTTAATTCCAAGAGGCAGGGGCAGAAGCAGGGTATCCTGAGATCCTAGGGGGCCCCTTCCCCCTGAAAGAAAAGGCTCAGCTTTGTGTATCTTTGTGGTTAGTGTGTTACAACTGGGGGTCAAAAAGTTGAGGGTCAAAAGTTTACATTGTGCAGCACTCTTAGTCATCTGCCCAGACAGAGTTTGATGTCAATGTTAGAGCTGCGATCTTGACTATCAGCACAAAAGATAAAATGGCTCAAAGTGACGCGTGTATCACGGTATGGACTCCAGGTGAACCCTAGTGGTTGAATGACCTCAATTACAGAGGAAAGGATAGAAAATTCCTCTTTTCAAGAGTAATACATGCTGTATTTCATGTTGAATTATCACTCCCATTCTGAAGAAATAGCAGCAGGTAAATAAGCATAGATTATAGACAACACCAACACCTTAGAGGTTGGAGAACCAGAAGTGGTTTGTGGATTTGTCACAAAGTAAAAGCATCTTTAAGAAATCATGCAAGTTCCCAATGTCCCATTATAGACTCAAAGGCAAGAGAACAACACAGGAAACCTCCTTTACTTGAAAGGGTGGTTTTCATGGGCCAGAGTATTGGATTTTCCCCCTTAATACATATAATGGCCCCTTAAAGTGTGGGAAAATAAGGATGAACACAGGCACAACTATGCAGTTTTCAGACATAGAAAACATTCTCCTCCTTGCCGGGGAGGAGGGTGGGGTAGGTAACCACCTCAGGTTACTGAATGCAAAGAGCTGGGAAAGAAATGGAACCCCTCTCCCAAACCAGTATCAGTGAGAATATGCTTATTGGTACTAGGAAAACATTTGTGTTATTGGCAATTTTTCATTATCTTTATTGTTAAAGTACAAAATGAGTGTTAGAAATGTGGCAGTATGCAAGTGAATGTTGCAATCTGCAAGAGAATGCAAGGAGATGGAACCCACAAATGTTAGGCCAGTTTTAAGAACTACCATGACAGTTTCTATTGTCCAGAAAATACTTTAATACATGTGGAATGGGAGGAGGAAGCTAAGGTGACAGGAAAACAAGCTATAAAAGGAAGGGTGGGAGAATAGAAAAGGAACAGTGTATTAAGGAAGTAGACTGGAACCATGCCTCCTGTGTGAGTTGAAACCAAAGAGCTGACCAATATTTTATTTTTTTCAACTTCTATATTAGCTTTAAATGTTGATGCCAAGAGATTCTATTTTCTAGGAGATATATTTTCTATGCATTGACTTTTCAAGCAGGAAAACAAAAAACAGAATGCTAAAGTGTTTTTCCTCTTCATTTTGGAGATAGTTCAATTAGTCAGAATGTAGACTCTTACAGGGATATTCAATATCCTCTCAATATATCAGATTGGTTGGATTTAACAGTGCTAGGTAAAATGTTCAATGGTAACATAAATATTTCCCAAACACTGCCCTCCTGGAAGTAATCAGGGTGCTTCTACTGTGCAATGTGCAGTTTTACTCTGGCCAAGAGCTAGGAGCCAAATGGGGTTTTGCCAGATGCAATAGAAGAAAGGAAACAACTGTGGTGATTACTGTTATAGCAGTGAACACTTCACCACATCTGGGCTGGTTAAAGGAAGAAAAGGAAGCCCCTGTCTCACTCACAGAGACAATCATATGCCTCTTTCAGAGAACCTTTTCATTGTATTTTTGTTGTTGTTAAAACTATGTGACATATCTTAGAAACATTCTAGCTTCACTGCTCACAGATATATTTTAACTAGGCTTTATAAAGTGAAAGCAAAAAGATACCTGTAGAAATGATTATTTTCACAGAACTTATCTCATTTTCTTTAGGCCTCTCACATCACCCTGGTGAAATTCATGTATATTCCTAATATGAATTTCAGTCATTGTGCCTGGACTGTGTTCATTATTTTAAACTACTATAAGGAATATTACCCCTAAACAAATTAATTGGTAAAAATGTTGCTTCTCTACAATCACATGTCTAGGGTAGGTGGGGAGAACCCTCAACAGCCACAATCAGGCATTTAAAAATTCTATCATTCCCCAATTTGCCAGACTCCCTTCAGATAGAAAACAGTCTGGGGGACTCTTGCTCTAAAGAACAAAGGACAAATACAGTCAATACATTCCATAACGTTTACATTTCCTTTGCTTTTTCCCCTTGGTTTTCCTGAGAAGGAGTGACCTGGGCAAAGCACCCTGCTCTCTAAAAGACACTGTATAGACCTTTTAGAAGCGCAAAGTCCAAGGCCGAGGTGAACTTCAGGTCAGCGCGTCTAACAAATATGAAAATGTCGGCTGGTGAAGGGCGCGCCTTGTGATTTAACAAAGACTGTCAATGTGTAAGATTAATAAGAAACAAAATGCACACGGTGTCACTGTTCGGTCACTTTGAAACTAGGGACAGGGTTGCATTCAAGAAGGAAGGCTGTTCCAAATATATTCAAAATGATTCAAATCAGATTCCAAGCAAGCTGCAAACGCTGCTGCCTTCCAGCCCTCCCTCACCCTCGGACTCCCTTTGCTCTACTACATCTGGGATGCGAGGACATGATGAAAAGTTATTTCACTTAATGGGATTTTAAGAAAGCTTTTGTTGGGGATATATGTTAACCCTGCACGTGGAAATGAGCAAATGTGCTTCCCAGTTTCCCAAGGAAAGGATAACGCTTTCACCCCAATTGGGATTGGAGCCAGTTGGTGTGCGAAGATTAGCTTACTCCCTCTGCTTGATTTCAGGGCATCCTATCTTAGGCAAGATACTGCTGGTAAATGTCTGTTTATTTTTTTAAATTTGGTTAATTTCTTTCTAGTTTTTCTTTGGTGTCTCAGACCTTATGTAAAAGCAAGGAATATTTTAAAAAAAAATTTCCCCCCCAAAGATTATTTGATTCTATGGAATTATGCTATGGCTTGAAAAGGGTGATTGTGGAAGGTTCAGAAAAGGTACTGGGATTGTTTATTACAGCCATAAATCTTGCAGCAAAATGTCAAAATGTCGGGTGTGTGAGATAACACTTGGTGGTCCTGGCTCCGTTTGTGTTTATGATAGAACCGCAAAGACAAGTTACAGGCCTTGGGGGGATTCTGCGTAAGCCCATCTTCCCAAAGTAATAGAACCACACAGACATGGCTAACCCGTTTAACTTAACCATATACAAAACAGTGCCTGTCTCTCCTTAATACTTAGAAGTAGATACTCAATGGAAGGTTCTGAGGCTAAACAATGTGAGTTTTGTGTTTTAATGTGTGTAAATTATATTAAACAGACATAGTTAAGACCCTAGTACTCAAGGTTGATGACATGAGGAAGAGGGCAAGATTTTCTTGCCATGTTTTTCTCCCCCGTGAAGCATAGCCCAGATTTGTAATCTATACTATATATGTATGCATTATTTATATTGTATAGTACATAATCTATGTGTTTACTTGCTGGAGAGAGATACTGGTCTAGGCAGCTGTAACAGAGGCTAGATATTTTCCCCAAGATGTTTAAAGATTATAATCAGTGTTGATTTCTTTCCACGGTTCAGATTTCGTTCAAAACAAATAAAAAATTCAGGGTGCATCCTGTCAATGGACAGCACTTTTCACACATATACACCCAATGTGGAAAACCTCTTGTACCTCTTCAGGACGTTTTAGTTGGAAAGCTAACATGATTTCGTTTTTAACTTCTTTTCCTAAATTAGTTTAGAGATTAGTCCCATATAATAGGCTTTATATGGCTAAGCATTAAATAACTATCCATCAAATGGATATATTCCAGCATTTAGTAACTCCTATGAGTAACTGATATAAATGAAGATAGAATTGACACTCTTTTTGAAGTGTCTCCAAGCTTAGGCTTTAACTTTCCTTGTCATTGTTCCAGACTCAGTTGTGAGAAGGCTGTTTATATTGCTCTAAGGCACACCCTCTGAAATATCCTTGCTTTGCATGCCAACATGAAAGTTGTTTTTAACTAGAGACCATGTTAGTTTGCAGTGCTTTAAGCTAAAGTGAAAAGGAAAGGCTCTAGGTGTGTCTATTAGAAAAGAGAAAGTACCCAGTATGAATAAGGCATCAGTATTTACTTCAAAATTAGGTGGAATAATAAGTAATTTATTTGTTAATAATGGTGTAATTAGTTTACCCATCAAATTTCAATTACCAAATGCAGGCAACAGTCCCCCCTCCCTCCTTTCCGGCGCTATTGATATCGTTAATATGCAAATTTTCAACAACTCAGAAATTATAGACAGTTCTGTAAATATAGCTCCAGCCTCATATACAGCTGAAGAAGTGAACATCCGTAAGAGAAAACAAAATTCTTAACTGGAAAAGACCCGTTGTATTCAGAGCGGTCAGGGGTAGATTCTCTCTTTAGCTTGTTTTTGTTTGGCGGTTGTTCTGAAATAGTAACTTACTGATTTTAAAGGCTGGTTTTGTGGAGGCATTGCTTCTGTCCACTCCCATCCTTGAACCACTCTCCTTCCCAGTAGCACCTAGCATGCATACTTAGTTCTCATGTCATTGATATCTCCATCAAACTGGATGGCATTAGGAAGTGCCAGCAGTTTTTTTGTTTGTTTTCAAGAAAAAAAATCGAGCAGATTATATTTCAAAACAGGCGGGGGGGGGGGAATCAAGTATCCATCCAATTATATTGGAATGTCCTCTCAGTACTCTCAGCGGTCCACCCGCCCTTCCTTAGCAGCCAGGTTTCTCTAAGCAGGGACCCACTGACTCCAGCAGTGCCGGGGACGAGTGAGCTGGGTGTAGGCAAGGGATCGGTGGGTGAGATCACGGGTCTCTTGGCCTCATTCTTTATTCCAGCGTCAGGGTAAAAAACCAGGGTGCCCCTTGGTTCCCACGCCCTTCGTTCCTTCAGTGTTCCCCGAACCCTGGAGGCCGAGAGGCCCGACTGAGGTTGGGTCTCAGTGCCGAGCCACGGCAGGCCAACTGCCCACACGCCTGGGCCAGAAGAAGGGGCGCGCAAGGGACTCCAGAAAACCTACTGCGTGACGGGCCCCGAATTCCCAGAGAGAATCCAAGTCTGGTGGGGGGGGGGGGGGGCTGTAAGACCTAAGGCCCTGCTCACTCCCCGCGGTCAGGGCCGGACACTGGCATCCATCAACCACCGGCGCGTTTCCTGATCCGGGTCCGCGCGCGCGGAGCGCCCATTGGTAGGGCGGCTGCACGTGGGGCGCGGGGCGGAGCGCGCGCGGGGCTGGAGCGGAACGGGCGCGCGCACGGGCGGGGGAGGAGCGGCGCGAACTTTGGTGGCGGCGTCGGCGGGAGGGGGAAGGGTGGACACTTGACAGCGGGGGGAAGGGAAGGGCGCCGGGGAAAGGGGGGGATGGGGAGCGAGGCGAGAGGGGGAGGGGCCTCGGCAAGCCCAGAAAAACGACAACGCGAGAAAAATTAGTATTTTTGCACTTCACAAATTAATGACCATGAGCTCGTTTTTGATAAACTCCAACTACATCGAGCCCAAGTTCCCTCCCTTCGAGGAGTACGCGCAGCACAGCGGCCCGGGCGGCGGCGACGGCGGCCCCGGCGGGGGCCCGGGCTACCAGCAGGCCCCCGCGCCCGCGACCCAGCACCTGCCGCCGCAGCAGCCCCAGCTCCCACACGCGGGCGGCGGCCGCGAGCCCCCCGCCTCCTACTACCCGGCGCGGGCCGCCCGCGAGCCCGCCTACCCCGCGGCCACCCTCTACCCGGCGCACGGGGCCGCGGACGCCGCCTACCCTTACGGCTACCGCGGAGGCGCTAGCCCCGGGCGGCCACCGCAGCCCGAGCAGCCCCCGGTGCACGCCAAGGGCCCGGCCCACGGCCTGCACGCGAGCCACGTCCTGCAGCCTGGCCGCCAGCCCCCGCCGCCGCCTCCCCCGCAGCACTGCGCGGCGCCCCCCACACCCACGCGGCGCTGCGAGGCGGCTCCCGCCGCTCCCGGTGTCCCGACAGGGGGCGGCGCCCCCGCGTGCCCGCTGGTCCTGGCGGACAAGAGCCCGCCCGGCCTGAAGGGCAAGGAGCCCGTGGTGTACCCCTGGATGAAGAAGATCCATGTCAGCGCCGGTACGTGGCGCCGCTGGGGAGCTCGGGAGGGTGGGCTGGGGCCAGGCCCCGAGTTCGAGGGTCGGGGCGGGGGTCAGGAGGGGGAGGCCTGCGGGAAGGGGGCGTCGGGAGGGGAGCCCCCATCTGGCCCGGGCTGCTGTGGATGTGGGTGTGTGCACATCAGCCAGCAGCCTAATCCCAACGTGAGAACCCTTTTGTACCCAGGGTCCCTTTATCGGGAGATTTACGAGACGCCAAACTGTTAGGGCAGTAATTATAGCCCCCATAAATTTAATTGCCCTGGCAGAGGCTTCGGGCCATGTGTCTTTGAAGCTTTTCTTCAGCCCCAATGCCCAGCACCGTTCTTTATGGCTCTCGGGTGTTTCCCGTTGTCAATAGCCTGTGAAACATTTTCTTTGCCGTTTTATGTATCTTGCGTGAACTTGGTGTCAGGTTATTATATAATGATGATCTCCAATTGCTCTTCCCCACCCTATCCTCTTTCCTCCTCCTTTTTCCTGTCTCCCACTCCCTCCTTCCTGGCCTTTTCCTTCGGGGTTCTGGGCATCCAGTGAACCCCAGTTATAACGGAGGAGAGCCCAAGCGCTCTCGAACCGCCTACACCCGACAGCAAGTCTTGGAGCTGGAGAAGGAATTCCACTTTAACCGCTACCTGACCCGGCGCCGCCGCATAGAGATCGCCCACACGCTCTGCTTGTCTGAGCGCCAGGTCAAGATCTGGTTTCAGAACCGGCGGATGAAGTGGAAGAAGGATCACAAACTGCCCAACACCAAGATGCGATCCTCCAATCCGGCCTCGGCCTCTGCTGGCCCGCCAGGGAAAGCACAAACTCAGAGCCCTCACCCTCATCTCCACCCCCTCCCTGGTGCCTCCACACCTATTCCCTCCTCCATATAATCTTTTAGAGGCCCACATCCGTTTCCACCCTTTACCCCCCATTCTTTCCCCCATTCACCTGATCCCATCTGGATCTTCACAGACACCAAACCAAAACCCAACTTGGTGAAAATGATAACCAAAAAAAAAAAAAAAAGAGAGAGAGAGAGAGAGAGAGACATCATCCCCAGTAAGAATGTGTGCTGGTTACCACCCAAGCGAGGACAATTGTCCAGGAGGCTGTTAGATGGAAACAGTCTGGGGGCCTGAACAGCTTACTAGGTATAAATACCTGAGAAGGACCACTTGGCATGAAATACCTTCGAGATGTCTGAAGTCAGCTGGACAGGGCAACATGCGGAGTGGGGACACATACTCCTGTATATGTTGCAAGCAGAAGGAAAGAGACCTGTCCCTGCTTCCCTTACCTCCCCAACTTACATTAAGATTGCTCATATGAGCTTATATTGAACTGAATAAATGAGTAGACATTGTGGACCTCACAAGATTATTTAATTCTCTAAGTGTGTAGTCCTTGGTGGTAGATGTGACGTGTTAGCTTCCTTTCCTTGCATTTATTTAAGATATTGTTCTTATTCTGGGGCACAATCTTGGGGAGAGGGGAATGCATTTAGACCCAAGTGTGACTGTACAAAGTGTGATATGGCTGTATAAAAGCCATGTGATAAGAATAAACGTCATTTAAAAAACATTAAAATTTTAAGAGACAGATTTGTGTGTTTTCTAAGCTTTCCATTAAAAACAACAACAACAAAAATCCCCTGGATTGAAATGTTTGACCTTGCATGTGAAAAAAGTATGTAGATGGCTTTCAGTTCTGCTCACATGGATTCTGACTACTCTCATAATTCGTGTGTGTGTGTTCAACTTGAGCTGAACTCTTGTCAAGCTTGACCCGCTATGGAAATGTTCCAAAGAGCAGGAAGGCTCTTGAGCCCTGAGAGGGCTCCTCTTCTTCCCAAACTTGGCTGGGCTTTCAGGCTTCTAGTCTCTGTAAGGCAGAGAAACGTGTCTTTCTCTGCAATGAAAGGTGAAACCATGCAGAGCGGTGGGCCCAGGAGTTTCTGCAGCTGTTCTGCACACTGAACTCTGAACATACTTGGAAAGAAATGTTTCCTTTGGTATTTGGTGCACCTTCTCACTTAAGTGTGGCCTGTTTCCCTGGAGATTAAAAAAGAAGTTGCACAAAGGGTTAAGTAAGACTGCTTTTTGTTTTCTTGGCTGATCTTAAGGCACTCTTTACGAAGTACAGCTTGGGAATTCTTGTTTGCTTGTTTCTTTTGGGGGGAAAAGAGTTTCAAAGTAAAGTGAATTTTCCCAGTGTACCCTTCAAACTATCCTCAGAAGAAATAAAATGCACAATGACACCCCAAATCACACCCCAAGAAAAGTAGACCTGGAAGAGTTCACTGCTGGAAGGGAGCCAAATTGAACAAGGGTTGCTTTCCTCAAGTGCTTTGGGATCTTTCTACTCAATGTCAGAGATAAAGATTCAAAGGCCTGAAAATTAAAATTCCCTTTCCAATCTCCATAATCCTGGTATTTGCATGCTGATTTAAACTGGATGTTCCGGCAGGGAGTGCCCTGCAATAAGATCCACAAAAACAATGCCCACTAGCCAGATGCACAAGTGGCAGGATATTAGAACTGTTCCTTGGCCTTGAAAAGGTGCAGCTTTTAGGTCATGTAGCAATTGCAACAGAAGGGAAGGGGGTTTCACCTACTTCTGCAATATCAGAAAAATTTGAACCCCAATTTTCTATCAGTGACAAATGCTTAGCTGATGTTAGTACCCTTTTCACTCCTGCGACACTGTGTGACACTGGGAGGGTGCTTCTTCTCTACTTACAAACAAACCACGTTTGAAAGAGAAGTGGTAGGTACCAATCTCTAAAGGGCCAAGAAAATTCAGGGACAAACATATCTAGGCACCATTTCCCAAGTCAGGAAAAACCTGGCATAAAGGGAACTTTATAAGGTGTGAGAGGGTGCCAGGCATTTCTGGAGGCTATGCAACTGCTGCCTAAACTTATTAACCCTCCCCCTACTACACGCACTTGTAAAACGAAATTAAATCACGCTGAAAATAGCAATTTTCCCAGGAATCATTAATCACCTCATACAATAAATACTTCTTTGTAATTCAACAGCAATTCTGAAAGGCATTCTCTGGGAAAAGTCTGTGGAGCAGAGAGGATCTTCCTGCAGATCATGCGGTCTCAGGCAAAGACTCAGCATCTTGGCTCTCTGCTCAAAAATAAAATACCTACACTCTCAGTGGAGACTGAGTGTCAAGCTGCAAAATCTCAAATGGCAGATTACCACTCTTTAAGGTAAATTTCTTATATTTCTCCTTTGTGGGGAGGGAAGGATGTGGGACATTTATTAGCTTCATGCTGGAGATGGGGTAGGGAGGTAAAGAGGATGTCTTTCACTTGTCCATCCAGAAAAGGAAGAGAGAAGGTTGAGATCATTCTTTCTTGACATTTCAGGACAAATTGGCATTTTTGGTATTAATTATTAAGGTGTTGAAAAAAAACTCAAAATGCTCAAATGATTATGTCATTTCTTCACAGTGGGTGTTTTGTCTGTTTCAGATTTGGCCTTTAAGGAAGCTTTCTCTAACAGCTTAGAAAATCTCACTTTGTGCTCCAAAATCCTGCATTGTCTGCCCTTTGCTAGGGCAACCATAAGAGTTCACTGAAAGGACAAATTTTCTATCTCATTAATTGTTTTTCTTTTTTAAGCAAACGCTACTAGCCCCTCAAACCCTTGACCTTTAAAGACAGTATTTTGTGTAAGCACCATAATTCTACTAAAGTGACCCTTATACATACTCTCTCATTCCCTCCCTCTTCCTCCTCCCTCCCTTCAATACACACTCATCCCCCTTTAGTCACAGAGCCAAGCTGTGCGTGACTCTGGAGATAAAAGTTTTGTCAACATCTGAAATCAACTTAAATCGGATTGGAGACACTTTAATGGTCACAGTTTGAATTAAGTACTTAACACTCTCCCCCTTGAAGAAAAATGGCACTTTGCAGGGTTTCTTTCCTAGTTTTGCTGAAATCTACGATATACCCGGTGTTTTATTACAGCAGGAATTCAACTGTGACAGGCATAGTAGAGTACTTAATACCCAGGATGGAGCTCTGGGGAAGATTACCTAGATATATTAGGATAGGCTCTCTGCACAGTGTCTCTGCCTTATATTCAGCTTTTCCAGAGTGCCCCAATCCTTCTACTTCTCACCTGGCTCCCCATGGGGTGGGTGTTACCATCTTCTCCGGGGGTCCCCGTTCCCCTGCACTTCCTAAGCCGAGTTGCTCTTCTCATTTCTACTTTCCTTCTAACAGTTTCAACATAGAATCACATCAGTAGCCCCTATAAATGAATGAAGTAGAAAATAAATGTAGCAAACAAAACCTAGGGATTCCTATCAAAATGAGTGGGTACTGTGCAGAAAATAAGCTTCTTTGGTCTCTGCATTCCAGGGCACAGTCCTGCATTGAAGAACTCAGGCTCACTTTTCACAACTGCTACTCCTGGAACTCCTCTGTATTATTACATAGGAATTCAAGAATACTGTTTTACATCCCAGAGAATATGAGCTGGAAACAATAGGAATAGGAAGAATTGATATGTGTTCTGTTTCCTTGATAATTTATCAGTGAACTGGCTGGGGCTGTCATGAAATCTTTTAGTGTGCAATTTCTGGCTTGGAACTCTACCATTTCTTTTGAAGTCTCCAAATTCATGAAGAACTGTCTGCTCATACCCTGTCCCCCCACCCCCAGCTCCATTTTCTCTAGAATCTATTCCTGGAGCTGAAAGACAGTCCCAGATTGAAAGATTATTCAAGGAGAAAGAGACATGGAGGCCATTTTGGTTCAGTTTTCCCAGCCAACAGATAAGAAAACTGAGGCAGCTAAAAGACCCTCCCTCAAAATGATCTTTGAGCTAGTGAGCTTGTAGGTTGGGCGGAGCCTTTGATTTCACCCTTTACCTTTGGGGTAAATAGTGGGCACCTGCTTTCTGCAGAAGACATTCTTTAGAAATAGAAACAGGCATGTAAGCTTACACTTGATGTGCTGGGCCACAGGTATGTGTAGCTTGGAAGAAGGATGGGTTTTACCTGTTAACTGTCAAAGCTGCCCTGGGAGATTATGTAACCCAAACTACTTTAGTCTTGGCATTCAGACAGGTGGGTAGATCACTGGGCTCAGGAAGTGACAGAAATCAGGATGCTTAAGAGATGCCTCTTCACTGTCCACAGTGCTGATAGCCCAGAATGGCTAATCCTGTTGTGCTGGTGCTGGTATTTCCAAGGTGGATACTTGCTTACCCCATCAGGTCAAGGGTGAATGGGTTCTCCAGGCCTGGGGAACAAAAAACCCAAACAAGGCCCCTGGTTGCTGCTGATAACGGAGTAATGCCTGTTCAGGGGAGATACTGAAATTGTGATCTTCGAGGTCACATGACTCATTAAATAATTAATGAAGATCGTCAGGAATGGATGGAGTCCTCAGGGCCTCACTAGGAATGAATCAGAAGTGAGACTCCAACTTCCTATTTGATTTTAAAACACGCACACCGTCAGGCTTTTTACTTCTTCCGATAAGCCGGATAAGAGCCCTTTGCCTGGGAGAACCGAGCTGGCTGGCCCTTGCTGGGTCCTGGGGCTTTTCCTGCAGGGTTTCTGGGAGTTCCGGGAGCGCGCACACGCTGCACTGGGGGAAACGTGAGTTCGGGCTTGGGTTTTTGTGGTCACATCCTGGCTTTGGTGATGAAGTGGGAAGGACGCACAGACAATTGGTAATGTTCTGATTCACGCTGGGAAAGGCTGCAGAGATACCACAGGATGGGCGCGCGGCTTTGTTCAATTTTCCCGGCGTTCATAAATCACCCAAGATGGGAGAGTGAGAAAGCCGCGGAAGCCAGGAAACGTGGAGAGGCCACAGCAGCAGTAGCAGCAGCAGCGGCGGCCATTGCAGCCTGAGAGACCTGGGCACCAATTCTCTGTGACTCATTAGTCCGAAGGATTTATGAGAAACAGCAGCCGTGAATATTAGACTTGGGGATAAGGAAATAGCAGCAATAATAATAACCATAATAATTACAGTACTCCTAAGCTTCGAATGGGGTAATGGTGGTGGTGGATAGGAGCAAGGCAGATTTTTTTCTGGGGCCAAACTGAGTAGCAAAGTGCAAGATGGCTACACCCACCCGCACCCTTCTTAGGGTCAAGCCAAGAGACCCAAGGCCAAGGGGCACTCCCCTAGAGGATATAGAGGTCTAGTTTGAATAGGGGCCCAGCATGTTTCTGAGTCCCAAGAGCTGTGGGTCTTGTTATGGAAGAAGGTAGCTGGCAGTTTGCTGTCACTTGTTCAGCATGCTAGGGGGGCTCCCAAGCCAGGAGTTAGGGGGCTCAGAAATCTGGTAGGATTTCTCTGAACTTTGGGCAGGATTCTATGGGCTCAGAACAGATAGCAGCCTGGAGTTTACCTAGGTGTGGGTGTGGAAGTAGCTGGGTCAAGGTTGGAAGTGTAGAAGGAAAGGGCATCATCTTTGCACAGTCAAAGCAGAGCCAAGCTAGGGCCCAGCGCACACTGGGGGAAGATTCTCGGATCTTTCGGCAGTAAGCTGACTGGGGGCACCGTGATGATTTACTGGTTTGAGGGCAAGCGGAAGATTGCAAATATTGTGAGGTATGAGATTGCAGAATTGGGGCGTTGTACTGGTTTATGGCCACTGCCTGGGGGCAGGGCAGGAGGCATTCTGATTAGTATTGTCCAGCAACCTGGTTCTACCAAGTTTCCAGCAGCAGTAGTTAGTCTGTTCAGGGGGACCAGGCGTTGCAGTAGTCCTGCTGCACCATTAGAAGTGTCCTGCTTAGGGTTTGAATGAACCAAAGGACAAAACCTCCCAAGACTGTTCAGTTCTGTGGACTGAACTCCGGTCTGATTTCGCGCCAACAGAAATGAAAGCTATTAGTGAGGTTTCCCGTGATTGAATGCTTCCAGACAAGGCTTCCCTTTGTTAGCAAAAGAAAATAAAGCGTGCATTCACATTCCCAAGTTGGGGAGCGTGAAGAGCTCTCCCAGCGGAGTCTGTCCAGCAGCAAAGCCTCTTCCACCTTCTTATCTTCTTCCTTCATCTCCACCCCCCCCCCAAAAAAAAAGAAAGAAAAAGAAGTGGGTGCCAAGATGGAGTATGTATTTATTTTATAAAAATAAATCACCATCTTCAGGCCATTTGTAGACTGGAACCTTTTGAGCTAGAGCTATAAGTGTGTCGCATGGACCAGTGCCCTGGTGACTCCTTCGTGTCTGTGTCACCCCAGGGCCACCTTGGCACCCGCAGCAGCCACAATTCCTACACTGCTGTTCCAACTCCCTTCCTTCAGCCTCCGTTCACCCTCTGCTGTTTATTTGTCTGCAGAGGGCCAGGACACGGGAAAAGGCGACCCCCTTGAGCGCCTGGGGTTGGAGACCTTCGCTTGGTGGTTCCAATTTCAACATCTTTAGAGGTAAGTGTTGCGCCAAAACTCTTGGGGGGTGTGTGTGCATCCGGCAGTGGGGGAGGAGTTTACTCTCCCCCAACTCCAGGCCCCCACTGTGGGTTGAAAGAGCTTCTGGTCAATATTTAACTTCCTAAGAGTTTCAAAGCTGATTTTTTTCAGCGGCAAGCCTCAAGGAGGCAAGGCAGGGCTTCTAGCAGACAAAGAGTCAATCTATACCAAAGACAGCTGTAGGCTGGACAAGCATTACAGAAGCCCAAGATGGAGTGTGCGGTACCAGAGGGGATGTGTTTGTTTCTTCCCGCAAGTCCCAAACAAACCAATGCACCAATGCACCCACCTGTGTAGCAACAGCAAGTAGAGGCTACAGGCACGGCTACTGCTTCGTGGGCTGATGCTCTATCTGCTGAGGTTACTGAGAAGGCTGTGAGTTCAGAACTTGTCCCAGTTCTCAGTTGAAGAAACTTGTCTCACCATTTGGCACTTCCTCTGATTCTTTTGCATCTCCTTGATGTGAGAGAAGTTGCTGTATTTTGGGCATGGATGCCCTTCGCAGGCAGCAGTCTCCTCCAGTCTCTCATCTGGGCCCATCCATGGTTTTTACTCCAGGAAAAGCTCAAGGCTTCAAGGTCTCAATGTTTTCATTTCCTATTTGGAACAAGGGAAAACTTTAAAATTCTTTTCAAGTTGTGGTTTATTTGTTCTCTTAGTTTGGGATGCAGGGAGGTAATTACTGTGGTTTATTGCCTTGTAAAAGATCCATAAATTACATGCCTATTTGGTGGAGGGGCTTCTGGAATTAGCTTTCAGAAGCTGGTATGTAGGAATGAGTTTGCTTTGTTCTTTTGGGAATTACTTTGTTTAGCGAAGTTTTCAGACTTTGCTTTCTATTTCTTAGGCCCAGTCTTCACTAATACTCACTCCCTAGATAGATATCAGGTTGTTAATTAAGTCAATATGCTCATCAGTGATGCTCTAAAGGCTGGAATGACATTTCAGATACTATTTCATCAGACAAAAAGTAAACAGTGACAGTGACAGGCTTACTTTTTCAGCTACTGTATATGTGTTTATAGTAAATATAGAGAAAACATTCAGGAGTTTACCACTCAAGAATGTGTATATGATTTGCGTCTCTGCAAACAACAGAACAATTCCAGATATAAATAGCTGTAGGACTTTGGAGCCATGTGTATAGCATGGTATAGTAAACCACATCCACATGTGCCCATTTCTATTGAAGATGTACCCACAGGGAATATTTCATGCTAAATAATGATCTTTTAGAAAGAGAGAGACAGAGAGGCAGAGAGGCAGAGAGGCAGAGAAATGGGCTAAGAGAGGCTTACCTGATGCTGAGCAGAAAAACTATGAACAAAAAAAATGTTAAGTGTAGTTTTGATTAAGAAGTCAGATTGCAGTGTTTGAAGACAGATATATCTAATCTGCCAACAACTTTGCAAATATTGGCTTAAAGGCCTGTCTCCTTGGTTCCTTGCTCCTTCCAAGGTAAATTCCCCTCTCTGGGCTCTCGTGGCCTCACTCACAGCATGGGTTTCCAGTCTTGGCCAAGTTAGAGGCTGGTGGGGTAAGTGCAGAGGGACTGATGTCTTTGCTTTTAAAAGGCTCCTAGCTTGTTCCAGAAGGTGGAATCCGGAGTGGTGAAGGAAGACTCTCAGCTGCTGGGTCTCTGGGTAGGTTACTCTAAAAGAAGGTATTTTCAGCTTTAAAGTTAAATCTCCCTTGGAGTTCCTCATATTTTTTTCTCCTTCTTATTCCACCAAACCACACTATCCCCAGTCTTGCATGTTAATTGTTAAACAGCTATTGGAGCCTGCAGTGGGCTGTTGGCTTGCCTGGGGCTCCTCTGAGGAGCTGAAGTGCCTCTGGGCCTTGCATATCACTGAGGCAGTACCAAGGACTTCAACCATTGACTTACATTCTCAAGAGTTTAAATTTGCTCAAAACTATACTATCAGTTCTGAAGAGAGACCCTTCTCCTCTTTAACTTCAAGTTGCTGCAGAAACTCCCTCCCTGGTGAGAAGGGAGCGTGGGCAACTCTTGCAGGTCCTTTTCTAGGTCATCTGGAGAGCTAGATGTGAATGATAAGGGAACACAAGAGGTAAAGGTCAGAAAAACAAGAAAATGACTCCTTGGAGGACAATAGAATGTATTTTGTAAATCAGTCTTTGGGCCTTTGCCCATCTTCCAAATGTGGCACAGGCAGGTTTCCACTTTGGACTCTCACTTTCCAGCATCTTTACTTAGGTCAGAGCCGGGAAAGTTCACATAGAGGTCTTCTCCCAGGTACACCTCAGACAGACTTATAGGAAGAGTGCTACCAGGGCTTATTCCCTGTGGGATTAAATCCCCTCTTTTATTGCCCTACCCTATGAACAGGCCTCTTACTTAGAACCTTGCATTCTCTTCAGACTCCTACAGTTCCTTTTAGAGAAGAGGAGAGGAGAGGAGAGGAGAGGGGAAGACCCTCCACAGCCTCCACAGCAGCTGCCACAAGTGAGTCCTTACCTTCAGACAAAGCCAGCTGATGACTTACTCTCAAGTAAAAAAAGAATGCATGGTGAGGAGCTCACTGGCTTCAGAGCAAACTATAGAATCTATGATCAGAAAAGGGGAACTCATTAGCCAACTCAGAAAAGAGTGAAATATTGAAATAAAAGACACTTGTCACCAAGCAGAAGGCAAAAGTAGGGTTAGAGACTTGGAGGAAAGAGTTTCTTCAAGTTTGCCAGGTAAATGCAGAGTTGTCTTAGAGGAGGGTATACAGAGGGAATCTCAAATTGTCTTGTAGATTATCAGGAGACACCAGAGTAGGTTGATACTTTCTCCCTCTCTTGCAGGCATTTGCAAAATTTTCCCTTATGCTTTAATCTTTAGAAACCTATACATTCACGTGTCACTCAGCTATGTACCAGGGAAAGGCACTAGTACTAGTTTGGCTAGGATGTTAGGTCTCTTAAGATTTTACAAAAATCTATAGATCTAGATTAAAAACATCTTTCCTAGTGGGCTCTCATTGAACAAAACCAACTACTGTTGAAGTTGAAATTTTAATTTTTTTTTCAGTTAATTATAAGCCTTTTGGTTTCTTCCACAGCGGGGGTCCTATGATATGGATGTTAGTAATTGCAGTCCATGAACAAGTCCTCTGACCAGGCCAATAATTTCTGGGCTTGGCTCTAGCCTTTTGATATACTGGCCTGTGGGACAGAAGAGACTGCTGGAATTTGGGTGTGCTGCATTCAGCTTGTTGATGCATGGGAAGACCTAAGGAAAGTTAAGTGAACTCTAAGCATACAAACAGGATTGCTGTACTAGTGTGTGCAAAGAAATATAAGTGAGATAAGCAGCCTTGTGTGTGTGGCATGCAAGGGGGAGGTGGCCCCAAGAGTCCTGCTATTAAGACAGAACTCTTACTGGCTACTGGTCAAGGTCCCCCCCCCCCCCCCCCCCCCCCCGCCACTTCCCCTCCTCCAAAGCTGAATGTTCTGCTTGGAAAACTAGTTCCTTCAGCGGTTCCCTATTTCAAATAAAAGGATTTAAGTTGACGTATGACCACGTGAGCACATAATACAGCACATTATTGTGGCGTTTGGAGCGGAGACCCAGGCAGTCTTTGCCTGTGATTACGTTTTCTAGATTCTCTACAGAGTGAGAGCTTTCTCCCCCACCCCCACACACCCACCTCCTCCTTCTCCTTCCCCTTCTCCGGCGAGTGCTCTTCCAGCGGGTTGCAGTTTTCAGCGCCCATGGAGCAGTTGTGGGCAAGCTAGCCGATGGGACTCGTGGCCACACCAGGAGGATGGAATTTATTTTAAGGTATTTCCGCTGATTGTTCATATCTAAGAGTGAGTTATGGCTGTGAGAGACAAAGGTCAGGCAAGGAGACCCTGGATTTCGGACAGGACCCTCAGCCTCTCTTCCTTTGTTTCTCTTCTAGAACCGAAACCATTTGAATGATTCCTAGTAGTGCCTTGGACTCAGAGTTTAATTCCCTGGAAAGTGTTGGGGGTTATAAAGGAGAGTTCACTTGGGGGTGGGGGCTATTAAGTAGTCCTGGTAGTCTCCAGAGATGGGGTGGCTTTGTTCTCTGCTACAGGAAGGGCCAAAGTCCCAGGAGCTGAGCCAGGGGCAGAGGGACAGACAGTCCTGAAGCTCTGGCATCGGAGAGTAGATGGCCCAATGGAGGTTTTAGGCAATGGCTGGAGGCTGAAGGGGAATCTCTTGTGGGCTGGTGGTGTTTGCTGAAGGGATGAAGGGTTAGAGCTGACCCAGGCAGCCTAACAGATGGAAGAGGAAAATCGATGAGGGAAATGTGCAGATGCACTGCCATTTTATTGATGATGCTTCCAGCCACTTTGTTTCGTGCTGGGTTACGGGCACTGTTTTTCCCACATGCCAGACTCAAGGAGACAACCCCAAAGAGTGAGCCATTGTTTCCCTTTCCATCTTGGGAAAGAGGAGAAAGGCAACTCAGACCTAAGAGAAGCTTGGGCAGAGTGTACAGGTCACCCGGAGGCTGCCTTATTCTCATATTCATATTCAAAAGGGAGCCTGGCTGGGGGTTTGGGTTTCATTCGTGTGCTCAGCCATGCTCCCTCAGTACTCCCAAACCAGTTTGGAGCATTCAAGGACTGGTTGGTAAGCCCTGCTTTGAAGGAAAGTGTAGTCAAGAGAACTCAGGATGGAGAGGAAAACATCTCTCTGGTTCTGGAGCTTGGAGAATGGAGCCATAGCCAGGTTGGAGGAGGACGAGAGTTCAATTGTGGGCTTCCAACATACTGTGAAATCTGGGGCAAATTGGGCTTTGGGGACCCTGCATTCCTGGGAACAGTGGGAACACTTTGAAAATCAGGTGGAATGATTTTTCTTTCCTCGGCTTCCTGTACCAAGGATGAGTTTTTAAAAATCAATTTTCCCCTTCAGCTTAAAAAAATCTTTTTTGCTTTCTTTATTTGAAAAAAAAAAAAAAGCAAATTGCAAACTTCCCTTACTGGATTGGGATCTGCTTCCCCAAAAGGAGGGCCACCGTGCCCTCCCCCAGGCCGACTTCAGTGGTAACCATGTTTAACTGAGGCTGTTTCAAGTGCTCTAAAACACCCCTTGGAAATAAAATGTAAGCTTTAATTGCTGTTCAATTACTTGTCAGCATTTCATATGATTTATGACCCAGTTCTGGCGCATTTTTGACCCAGTTAAACACTCATAAATAATATAGTTTCACTAGAAAGAATGAGAAAGGGAATAGAGGTTTGTTAGAGGCATCTTTTTATTGTCACTTCAGTGCCTGCAAGCAGAATAAATATCTAGCGATGGACTCCTGTTAAAAGCATGCACAGTAAGAAGCAGCCAATAGATGCTTTTATAGAGCACGGGTTTTGTTTTTTCTCCTTCCAGGGAAAGTGCTAAATCCATTTCATTTTACCTGCACTATTGGTTATTGTAAGGACTGGTCCCTTTCTGCCCTCAAAATGTCAGTTTCACCCTCACAGGCAAGTATATTTCCTCAGTACTTCCCTCCTCATTGTGGAATTTTGTGATCTCTCCCGTCAACAATTACTCCTCACCTTCCTCCCCGGCTGTGGCTGTGCGGCTGTGAAGCGAGACAGCTAGCCCCTTGAATGATAGAATGAATACAAACGCTGCACCTTCACTGTGGCTAGAATCCTTGTATTGAAGGTGTCTTCTAGTTCCCCTGGGATTAGAGACTGGGAGCCATGGGGAGTTGGGGACATTGGAGGAGCCAAGGGATCCTTCTTAGCAAAGAAAAGCTTGGTGGGTTTGGAGGAGCCGGGTAAACTGCGGTGGGATTTGCCTAGAAAGGTTACAGAGGCAGTGGGTAATTTCTGGAGGCAGAAAGCATTATTTCCTCTTAAAAACCACAAACCAACAACAACAACAAAAATACCTTCCGCCATTATAAAGTACTCTTTAAAAAATAATCATTTCGCCAGCGCTTGCTCCAAAGCCAGTCCTTCGGATTTTAGTGGTGAGGCTTAAGGCCCGGGTACCCTCAATCTGTGTGCCAGAATGCCAGACCTTAGTCTTGAAGTCAGAATTCTCTTTTTGTCTGCCTGTTGGGAGCTGGGGTCTTCAGCCCCAAAGCCACCTAGTCGGGGCTGGGTGGACGCCGGAGCTCTCTCTCCGGATCTTCAGCTCCTCAAGCCAGTCCCCAGGTCTGTGGGGTTCAATCTCCACGCCTCTCCGAGTTCGGCCTCGGAAAGCTCAGCGAGCACACCAAGCCTGGGGTGCCCTCAGACTCCCCGGCCCAAACCGTCCCTCCTGGGGCAGATTCTCACGGCGAGCTGGCCTTGCCTGCAGCTGGCGGAACTGAGAAGGCGGCGAGAATCGCGTCAGCAGTTTGGAGGAGAAAGTACGGGTTGATTATTGACCCACGCCTTCTTTCTTCAAATGCCACATCCGACCCTCGGGTTTTTAGAGAAAAGGCAGCAGAGCGGATTTTTTGCGGCGTACTCTCACCTCCTACGCGCCGGCTCCCCCTTTCAAGTTGTGTGGCTGCAATACGCCATAAGGAGCAAGTGTTTGCTGTTTTGTGCTCTGTTTACAGCTTTGGGGCGCCGAGTCATAAATCTTGCCCAGCCATAAATGACAAAAACTATTGGTATGCATGAGGCCATCCTGGCCCCGAGTGCTTTTTGATTTCTCCCTTTCTCCCTGGCTTTAGTTTTGCTCTAAGGTGACATTTTGGCTCCCCGATGTTTTAAACACACTACTTATATTTTTAACACCTTCCTTTGAGAAGGCCTCGCCGTTGACGCCCCAGCCTCACACACAAGCTCTATTTCTCTCTTTTTGCTACATTCACCATGCAGTTTGCTTCCGAAGAACCTAGAGAGCTAGGAGGGAGGCCATGGGAGGGAAAACATCTAAGTTGTGGCAATCATTCTTTCCAGCAAGGGAAAGAGCCACATTCAGTGGGACTCACGGGTGTCCATTTGTGTTGGGGGAAATCAAGGTTTTATCTAGCTTTTCTGCTAGGTGAGCTGCCTGTGTGCCCTGAGCACACTAGAAGACCTAGAACCAGGTTTCGATGCAGTGTGTGTGTGTGTGTGTGTGTGTGTGTATGTGAGGGAGAGAGAGAGAGCGCGTGCGCTCAGAGAAGCCCATTTCACTACTAGGAAAATGTGTGTACAGCCTGTGCGTGCTTGTGCACCCCTACCCACCCAGGACCCTTCTCTCCTGGCTGCTAGGAAGTCAGCAGTTTCTGCCTGATAATGTAACCAAAGTCAGCTCGGTTTAGCTCTTGTGGAGGTCTTTGGAGAAGGGGCCTACTCTCACACCTCAAAGGTTGGCTTCTGGGGTGCCTGGGTTGGGAGCGGCAGGTGAAGTAAACTGTCCAAAGTCTGGAGAACTCATTTCTAGTTCTCTTTCCCCTCGCCCCGAAAATGGGAATGTCCAGGGCAGAGGGTTGAGTTGTTTCTTAAACGGATTCGTAAGAAATAGAGCGAGGCCAGAGAGCCCCTTTGTGAGCGCCGTTTGTCCTCATTAGCATAATTTTCCTGGACTTTAGTGACGCCCAGGAACGGGGAGAGGGAGGGTGTTGGGGGGAGGCTCCCCTCCTCCCGCCGCCTAGGAGCTCCCTCCCCGGCTCCCGCTCCGCCGCTCCCCTCCGCCCCATCCCCCACGCCGGCCCGCGCTCCCCTAGCTGGTTCGGTCTCCCCTCCGGCCCGCCCAGCACCCCCACCGCACCCCTCGACCAGACGCGGCTCCGCTTGTAATATTCATAAGAAACATACCCAAGTCGGTGCCACTAGCCCCGGCAGAGCCGCGCGCCGCGCCAGCGCTTATCTCCGGGCTGCGGCTGCTGCCCTCGGGAAGGGCAGGGGGCGGGGGTGTGGGGGAAGGGGGGGTGGGTGGGGTGGGTGGGAGGGGGGGTCCACGTCGCCCCAGTCCGCCCTGGGCGAGCCGCGTCGGAGCAGCGAGGCGACCACGCTCAGCGCGGCGGCGTCCGGGCCTCGGGTCTCCCGCCCGCCCGCTGTCTCGGCTGATGCTGAGGGTCGGTGCCCGTCCCGCACCGAGGGGACCCGGCCGGGCCGCCAGGCCGCCCAGCCGGGCCGGGGGCCGCAGCCAGAGCCGGCTCTCGCGGCGCTCGTCAGAAGTTAAGGTAAGCAGGGCCTCGACCGGCCGCTCTCAGCGCTGAATGGCGGAGTTTACGTCTCGGTGATTTATGGCTGCAGACTTAAATCTCGGTTCAAGAAGAGTTCACAAGCCGGAGCTTCCTTCCCGGCAGTGACTGATACCCTTACACTTCGAGTTCAGGCCGCTTTCCCATCCCCGCCCCCACTCGCCCTGCTCCCCGCGATTTGCCTCAACTTTTCTGGGTCTGGGGAGAGGGGGGTGTGGGCTCGGGACATCGGGGTCCTTCCCCGGAGATTGGCGCGAACCACGGGAGAGGACAGGCTAAGGAAGGGGAGGGAGTGCCAAGAGGAAGCTGTGTCTGGAGGACAGGGTGAAATTTGGGCATACCTTGCCCAGAGACAATGGGGCTTGCTTCCTGTTCTCAATTTACCCTCCTCAACTCTAGCAGCTCCTGCACCCTGGGGTTTATTGTCCAGAAAATGATCGTTGTGGAGGAATCTTGCCCCCATCCTCAGCCCCAGCTTGGGGGTTCAAAGCAAAGTTTCCCGGCTGGCAAATGTCCAACTTCTTCACTAGGTTGCAAACTTTGGGGACTGGGTTGTGGGGGAATTGTGTGAGATGCAAGGTGATTGCCAACCTCAAACAATAGAAAGGACTTTGGTTGGGTTTCAAAATTGACTTTACATTTTAAGTTTATGGGGCCTGTTCATAAGCTTTTTTATTTCTAAAGGTATTTTTGTTATTTTACAAGACAGTGTACAACTAGATTTTTTTTTTTAAAGAAAGCTTGAGTGAGCAGCTGGCCAGTGTTGCCTATGACAATGAATCAGAAGGATTGCATGTTCAAAATCAACTTAATTTTATCTTATCTAATATCTGTTGTTCAAATATCTAGAGTAATTTTCTTAACCTAATATTTTATTTTGCACAAGCCTAGTGCCCAAAGTATAATGGCAGGCATTGAGACTGCTAAATGTAATAGAAATTGTTTTGAGTGAAATAAGAGGAAAGGTAGACATTAAATTGTAATTCACATCTAATTTTACCCTGTTTGCTCTCCATTATAGCATCTGTAGTTTCCTATTTGTTTCTAAATGAGAAACAATACTCTAGGGCTCATGGTCATCACAGTAACTCCAGATAAGGGATGCTGTAATTTTTAATTGAGATTCTGGAAAATTAATTGTGCCTGTTTTCTAGATGTTGGTCAGATTGTTGGTTTAATAACAACCTAAAGGAATCCAGTATTAAATTAAAATTATAGGCATCCATAGGTAGATGCTTATTATGTTATTTTTTCTGGTTAACATCTGCTATATCTGGAAAACTAAAGTCTGAGATTCAGTATACATAGTTGGGACAGGAAGTGTAAAGCCTGTTCTTTGTGAATGTCATTACAACCAAAAAATACTGTAGTCAGAGGAACAAATTCTGGTGTGTGTGTGTGTGTGTGTGTGTGTGTGTGTGTGTGTGCCTACATGTGAATATTTGAAACTTGCATCAAACTTTCCTTGCTGATAACTAGAAGTTGACATGCAAAAGTTGAAAACAAAAAGAAAGCATTGATTTTACTTTGCAAACTGCTTCTATAAATAAGAGAGTTGAAATGGCCTATTAGATTTTCAGTATTATCCTTTCCTTGAGGTTTCTGAGTAGGGAAATAGGCTAAGTAACAAATATCAACAACAACAGTACACAAAGATCGGGGATCTCTGGCAGGATTTTATGGCTTGTGCTTCCATGCCTTGTCCGGAGCCAAATGACCCCCATACATCAAATTACACAGCAGTTCCTAAGACAGAACCTATTATCGTTAAGTTGGAAGG
This sequence comes from Perognathus longimembris pacificus, assembly GCF_023159225.1. Lineage (NCBI taxonomy): Eukaryota > Metazoa > Chordata > Mammalia > Rodentia > Heteromyidae > Perognathus > Perognathus longimembris. The sequence goes on from NC_063162.1 coordinate 85,414,400, forward strand.
AGAGTTCAAGCCGTGGTCATGGAGATGAACGCTGGTTTTTCAGGTTCCTGGTGGGTTGTTTTTTTTCTCTAATCCATCATGTTTTAACAGGTAGAATTTGATAGTTGCCCTGAATAACAGCACCTCAGAAAGTCCAAGGCAGGAAAGTCTGGGAACCTTCTGTAACTGAAGTAAAGAGGAGGGGGAGGTGGCTTCCTTGGAAGTGTCTGAGAAATAGAGGAAAAGAATGAAGAACTATCCAGAATTTGAGTTGTGAATTGCTGGATGGAATGCTGTTGCTGGTCCCTTCCCCAATTCACATATATGCGCGTGCATGTGAGCCCATGCGTGCACGTGCATACACACTGTTCCAGTCAAAGTCTCCCTCCCCCCCTTCTTGGCCATAAGGGGCTCCTTTGGAGGAGGTGGTCCTATACCTAAACAGGGACAGATTAACTGCCTAACAAGCTCAACTTCCAAAATCTGTCATGGTCTGATATAGGGCAGTTGCCTAAAAACAAAATTGTATAAGCCTCTTTTGAAGGCAAGATGCTCAATAGGCAAGAGGGCTGGGTGGGAAGTCACCTTGTTTCAGGGCTATTTTGGCAAGAGTGAATCCTTAAGTGGAGACTGGAGAAGAGAAATGGCGACCCTTCCAGCTCCCCTTGGCCTTTTTGCTAGTTCCCCACAAGACTGGCGGAAGGGAAAGTCTTGAGCACTCCCAATGATGCCAAGGAGTGAATACCAAGGGGCATCACGTTTCTTCTTCCCCGGAAAAGAAGGCTCCCATCCTTGTTCTTCCTAGTCCACAAAGCCTTTCTCCTTTTGGACCTGGGGCTCCAGAGGGCTTGCAGCTCTCACTCATTCTCTTCTCTCCCCGGGAAAAAAAAATCCCCCAACTCCAGACGCAAGTTAAGCAAATATTTGTAGCTGCCAGTAAATTCCAGCAGCTTTTTATAGCGCGGCTCCCCACGCCCGGGGCCAAGTCGTGCTGCTAAATATTGCTGACCACTTTTTCTTTTATGGCTTTCATGTCACTTAGCTATTGAGAGTAAGATGGATTTGCGCGGAGCCCTCACCGCGCTGCACTTCTCCCCCCCCCCCCCCAGGTCTGCTCGGGGCGGCCATTGGCGGCGGAGCGTCACGTGACCGCGGGGGGCGTGCCAATGTGCGCCTTCACGGGTGTCAAGCCCCTGTCAGAGTGTGCGATCAAGATCGTGAAACAACGCGATGCAAAAAGCTACCTACTACGACAACTCGGCGATCTACGGTGGCTACCCCTATCAGACAGCCAATGGGTTTGCTTATAACGCCAATCAGCAGCCATACGCGGCGTCTGCTGGCCTGGGCGCAGATGGCGAGTACCATCGACCTGCTTGCTCTCTCCAGTCGCCAGCCAGCGTTGGGGGCCACCCCAAAGCCCATGAGCTGAGTGAAGCGTGTCTCCGCACCCTGAGCGTCCCTCCCAGCCAACCCCCAGGACTGGGAGATCCACCCCTGCCCCCACCCCCACCCCAGGCAGCACCCCCAGCCCCACAGCCGCCTCAGCCCCCACCGCAGCCCCCTGCGCCCACCCCTGCAGCCCCACCTCCCCCTTCTTCTGTCTCCCCCAGTCAGAATGCCAACAGCAACCCCACCCCTGCCAGCGCTGCCAAGAGCCCCCTGCTCAACTCTCCTACCGTGGCCAAACAAATCTTCCCCTGGATGAAAGAATCAAGGCAAAACACAAAGCAGAAAACCAGCGGCTCCAGCTCAGGTAAAAAGGCACCTTCTAAAAGAGGGTCCTCTCGCCTGGTTTCAGGGCCCCAAACCACTTCCAGCTGTAGTCAGCACAGTCCAGGGCCACTGCAGCATTTCCAGAAGTTCATTGCTCTTATCTTCCCTGCCCCTCCCACCAAAAGGTGTCCAGAATTTTTTCAATTTAAGGATGTGAGAAGGCCTCTGTGGACAGGAAACCCCAGAGATCCAATGGGAGTCTCTGGATCTTTTCAAGGGCAAATGGAGTCCCAGTGAAGCTGTCCCTTTCCATTCCATTCTTAAGAGTTCTGAGCTGTAGGCAGAGCCATCCAGAATGCCACTGTCTCTTTTACTACAGCTCCTTTATTCTAATGAAACACTGACATGCTCCTCATATAGAAATGTGGCAGAATAAATGCAAGCCTAAACATTCTCCAAATCAGAATCAATGTGTTATGTATAACCAGAGCCAATTTTTGCTCCAGCAGATGGAGTGGCTGCCTTACCTCTGGGAAGGCTTTGCTCAGATTTAGTACAAGGAAGGCAGCTAGGGATCTCCTGGGGGAAGAGATTCAGCTTGTCATTCTAATGGGAACCACATGAGCCTTTTGGAACTGGACTCCAGTTGAGGAAAGGCCTCAGGCCTTGGGCTTCCTAGCATCTTGGTTAACTTTGCCCCACCCCCTTCTCCAGTTGCCAGCTCTCTGATTGGAGCATCTGTGACCTCTAGAGCCATGAATGATTTGGAAGGCCAAGATGGACAAAAGGGGAAAAGAGTAGTAGGCAAAGCTGAGCACAGTCTGCTTGATGGCATGGGAGCTCCTTAGTGAGTAGGTCACTCTGGAGAGTGACCTGAGCTGCCTTAGATTTGTGTAGGTTCAATGGGATCTCTTCTTTAGGGCAAAGAAAACCTTCCTGTTTTGAGTTTCCACTGCACATGTGCTTTAGATAGATTTAAAAAGTGGTCAGTTGCCAGGCAGTGGTGGCTTATGCCTATAATCCTAACTACTGAGGAGGCTGAGATCTGAAGATTATAGTTCAAAGCCATTCTAATCAGAGAAGTCTTATGAGCTAGGCACCAGTGATTCAAGCCTGTAATCCTAGCTACTCAAAGAGGCTGACATCTGAGAATCACAGTTCAAAGCCAACCCAGGCAGGAAACAGTGTAAGAAAGACTCATCTTCAATAAACTGCCAAAAGGCCAGAAGTGTATCTGTGGCTCAAATGGTAGAGTGCTAGCCTTGAGCAAAAAGAAAAAAGAAAGAAAGGGGGAATAAAGCTTAGGGACAATACCCAGGCTTTGAGTTTCAAGCTCCAGAGGAGCACACACACAAAAGTCCATGAGACTCTTATCTCCAATAAACTAGCAATAAGTTGAAAATGGAGGTGTGACACAAGTGGTAGAGAACCTGTTTTGTGCAAAAAAAAAAAAAAATCCAAGGAAGAGCATGAGTCCTTGAGTTCAAGTCTAGTTCCAGAACAGGCACACACACATACATACACACACACACACACACACACACACACATTCTAACAAATCGATGTTTACTGCCTTGTCATTAAGTCAGACAGGGGGGAAGGGAAAGGATGTTTGATGTTAGGCAGGTGTGCCATATTTCAGCTACTGTGAAGGGAATGAAGATGGTGAGAACTGCCTATAGGAAGCTTGTTGTTTGCTAGGCCTAAAGGGCCAGCATGAGTCAGATAACTAAAAACTCTAGAAAGAAAACACAGACCTGGAAGGCACATTGAGATTCTGCCATTCTGTCCTTTTCCCCTTGGAGAGGTAGGCCTGGCTACCTACATTTTTTTTTTCTCCTACTAAACAGAACAAGTAACATTACTCTTACTCCTCTTTGAGCCTGGACAGTGAAAGGATCTTGGGGCCCAGAAGAAAGGAGGGGCTGGGTCAGGAGCTGGGCGGGGCCACAGGCAGCCCCTGACGCCAATCTTGCTCTCTCTGTCCTGCCAGGCGAGAGCTGCGCTGGTGACAAGAGCCCGCCTGGGCAGGCTTCTTCTAAGCGCGCGCGCACGGCCTACACGAGCGCGCAGCTAGTGGAGCTGGAGAAGGAGTTCCACTTCAATCGCTACCTGTGCCGGCCGCGCCGGGTGGAGATGGCCAACCTACTGAACCTCACGGAACGCCAGATCAAGATCTGGTTCCAGAACCGGCGCATGAAATACAAGAAGGATCAGAAGGGCAAGGGCATGCTAACGTCATCGGGGGGCCAGTCCCCAAGTCGCAGCCCCGTGCCGCCCGGCGCCGGAGGCTACCTGAACTCTATGCATTCGCTGGTCAACAGCGTCCCTTATGAGCCCCAGTCGCCTCCGCCCTTCTCCAAGCCCCCACAAGGCGCCTACGGGCTGCCTCCCGCCTCCTACCCAGCGCCCCTGCCCAGCTGCGCGCCCCCACCGCCCCCACCGAAGCGCTATGCAGGGGCGGGCACAGGGGGCAACCCAGACTACGACCCGCACGCTCATGGCCTGCAGGGCAATGGCAGCTATGGGACTCCACACTTACAGGGAAGCCCCGTCTTCGTGGGGGGCAGCTATGTGGAGCCCATGAGCAACTCTGGGCCTGCACTCTTTGGCCTAACTCACCTCCCCCACGCCACTTCGGCCGCCATGGACTATGGGGGCACTGGGCCGCTGGGCAGCGGCCACCATCACGGGCCAGGGCCAGGGGAGCCACACCCTACCTACACGGACCTTACCGCTCACCATCCTTCTCAGGGAAGAATTCAGGAAGCGCCCAAGCTCACCCACCTGTGATGGTGGGCTGGGACTGCGTGCCAGGAGAGTCCCCCCACTCCCTTTCTCTTTTGGTTTTTGTTTTGTTTTGCTTTTTAGGTTCTTCCTCCCCCTCCTTTTTCTCTTTCCTCTGATCCCTTTTCCCGTTTTGTTTGATTTCTAATGTGTTTTTATAGTTTATGTGACGTAGCAATCTTGGTTGCTGTAATGGCTGTCAGTAACTAGCGATATTTATCTCATCCTGCCCCTTGTTGGGCCTCTGGCCCTGAGTCCTTTACCTTCTCTACTTCTTTGATCAGAAACAGGGTATATGAACAAATTTTCTAGTCGAGTTTCCAATGTGAATTTGTTCGTACGTTATGGCTCCCGAGGGGAAGCAATTACTTTTATTTTTAATTTTTAGTTTTTGAAATTGCACTTCTTGTAACGAGCGAGAAAAAAAATCAAAGGCGCTTTGAAACAGGGGTTCCCTGTGCAAGGATGACTAAGTGTACGTCTCTCCGTGTGTGTATGCTGGTGAACAGTCAGATTTATTTATATTTTTTGCAAGCATTGAATAGTCTAAGTTTTAAATATTATTTATCCCCATCCGTTCGTATTTATATTAAAGAAATTCTGTACCCTGATTGTTCAGAAGGTTTCTTGGGCCTTTTGTTCAATGGTGTATTGGCGTACATATAAACATTTATTTGAAAGGGAAGTATAATTCCTTTATGAAAACGGTAACGATGCAATAAAACCAGAGAGGATCCAGCATTTGAAAACAGTGGTTTAGGTTTGTAACATCCGGCAAAAATGAAAAAGCAATCTGTAACTGCTAGATTTGTTTTGAGAGTTTTACATTCCTTGCTGCTCATATTCTGAAAAACAAAACAAAAAATAAAAAATTTTATTCTGATTAATATCCATGTTGAGAAGGATTTTTATGGCTGAAGATGGTGGTTTGAGTAAAATACAGGGAGACTAGCTGGCAGAGTAGGCCGCGGTAGGCCACCGACTCTGACGTGAGGCCTGGCCAGGCGGCTCGCCCGCAAGCCGGGGGAATCAGGAAGAAGGTCTGGGTTCCGGGCGGCGGCGGCGGCGGTTCTGGACGCGTGTGCGGCCGGCCCGCTGGGCTGCCTAGTTCCCAGCTGCTGCGGAGGCTGGCCAGGGCGCGGTGGCTGCTGACGGCAGAGTTCGCAAGAAACAAAGGCAGCCCGGCCCGCGGCGCGGCGGGGGGCGCACAGGTGCTGGGCGACTCAGAGAAGGGAAAATGCGGGGCGCTCTTCCTCCTTTGCTCAAAAACGGACTAGCCAACGCCATAACTTCGAGATCGCCAGCCGTTCAGAGAATGCCGAGCCCTTGCCAGAAACGACCAAACTCCGCGTCTCCAACACCGATGCTTACCGGCCCACCGTTATCCAGTCAGAAGGAAAGAATTTTTCTTAAAATCGCCACGCAGAGCGAAGCAGTTCCGGAAGGACAGAACCTTCCTCCAGATTCCAGCAAAAGGAGCTCGGTAGAGTCTCCCGGAGCCCTTCCTTGGGCTGCAAGGAATCCTTTCCATGAATCCTAGCATCAGTTTCTTCCCGGAATTTAGATTCGCCACCATACCCCTGGATTTATTTCCTCTCCATCTTCCCTCCCAGCTTTCTTTTTATGGCGGGGGGGGGGGGGGGGCGGGGAAGAGGAGAGGAGAGGAGAGGAGAGAGAGAGAGAGAGAGAGAGATCTTTCTAATAAAATGCAATTATGTAAGTAGTTCTTTCATTTGATGCTACAGGAGCTAAATATTACATTTCCACTTTTGAATGTACTGACTGGCTGACAGAGTCAAAGGCAGACCCAGGAAAAGGGAATTATTTCCACCTTCAGGTTACAGAATTACTGAGAAAAGGAACCAAATCCAGAAAAACCCAAACCTCAGGGTTATGTCCTGTCATCACCCACCTCCCCCTCAGAAGTGGAAGTGAAGAGGGACCAGCTGAATCTGGGGGATCTGGAGCAACTGATGTGAGAAATAAACCTCCACGATCCCTGAATTGTATAAATCAGATGCACAAGTGAAAAAAATGTCGCCATTTTGTTTGCAATCCAAAATATCCATCATCATGGCCTCTATGTGCACACCACTCCCTCCTGGGCTCTCTCGGAGAATCCTTAGAAAGGAGGCAGAGAAGCAATTTTTAATACCTGTTGGGTCCAAAGGTGCTGCTTTGGGGGAGCCTCTTCATGTTTTAAGAAAAAGAAAAAGGAGTCAGGGCATCAAAGCTGGACAGCTGCAGAAGGCTGAGTATTTTGCACAGAGAAGTGCTTCCCCCCCCACACCTATTCTATGTCTGTAACATATGTCTCCTCCCCCCAAGATGATTTTCCACCTTGGGGGAAGTGGATTTTCCTTCCCCCTCCCCAAACCCATGCCAAACTATGGCTCATACTACAAATGCAGACAAACTATGGCTCATACTACAAATGCAGAGTGCTGGAAAACCAGTGTTTGGGAGGACTGGACTCCCCTTTTAGTTTTCACTCTGAGCAGATTCTGAAGTCTTCTGTTTAACTATTCACTTTATAGATATGTGTAAAATTACCTGGAAAAAATAAGGAACAGTGTTGGGAGGAGGGAGAGAGAGAGGGACAAATGAATCTCCACCCAAGGATGAAAATCTTTCAGGGATACCACTATTTGAACTCATTTCTAAAAATCTACTCTTTAGCTCCCACCTTCCCTCAGGGCAGGGATTGTAAAATGAGATTCTAATATGATTTCCCCTAGCTTGCCAGTCAAGGCATTCATTTTAGCTTTCAAAGAAAAAAAATATTGATCTCACCCCAGCTTTCTAGATATTAAAAATAAATCCTTATTAAAATATCTCCTGAGTTAAAGTAATAGATTTAGAGAAGATTTCAGTGTCGAGCAGTCTTAGAAAAGGGTTTTCTTCCAGATGGTATTTGAATTAAAGCAACTGAAGGAGGCAGAAAGATCTCACCCACGCAGCCTCTGACAAAGCCTAGTGATGTGGAGGCAGCTCTGCTCTCTGCAACCCCCTCCCTTTCACCCCTCAACATTTTCTAGTAAAAGCAAATGTCCAAATCTACCATCCTAGAATTCATAAAGTATCTTTCCTAAAAGAAGAAGTTCCCACTGCCCCCCAAGTCTTTAAAAAGACTAGTTTTCCTTATTTACTTGCGTTTCTTGCTCTCCTCTTTGCCCGGCCACATTTGATCTTGGAAAAAGCTTGAAGCTGAAATGTGTTCTTAAGGGCCAGAAGCTGTCAAGGCTTTTGGTGAGCAAGATTGATCGCACCCAGACTTCCTTCAGAGCTTTGTTTGGAATAAAAGCAAGAAAACTGAAAAACCTTACATTTTCCAAAATAGCATCTCTATCTGTAAGGCAATGCTCTGGGCTGGTCAAGGTTGGAGGCCACTTTATATCTCATTTCTAACCTAAACTCCTTTGATGCCGGCCTTAGAGATGGAGTTATGCCCTTGTTCCTTGGTCAGTCTTTCTTGTTTCCTACGTAGATTTTTCTCCCTGCCAAGCCAACCTCTCTCTCCTTGGCCATCAGAATGATTTATTTTCCTGCCACTGATGCCTGCTGGCCTGGGGGAGTCTGATCGCTTGGTCCATTTCAAAGGAAGCCAAAATGAATCACCATCTTCAGAGGTTTGGGAGAAAAAGAGGCACCCTTCAGAGGTCTCCCTCTCTCACACATGCTCTCTCTTGGTCTTTATGGCTTGGTGCTTTTTGTTTTGTTTTAAAGTTATTGTTTGATAACTAAAAATGTTATCCTGTGAATCCTCCAACATTGAGCACTGGACAAGACACATTCTATTTCAAGCATTAAATAGAGGTGAGCGAGTGAGAGAAGAAGAAGGAGGAGGAGAAGAAGGAGAAGAAGGAGGAGGAGGAGGAGGAGGAGGAGGAGAAGAAGAAGAAGAAGAAGAAGAAGAAGAAGAAGAAGAAGAAGAAGAAGAAGAAGAAGAAGAAGAGGAGGAGGAGGAGGAGGAGGAGGAGGAGGAAGGGGAAGAGGAAGAGGAAGGAGAAGCAGGTTTATAATTTATAATTGTTTCTTGGGTCGCAACTCCCTCTCCCCAGTGCTGTTTCCCACGACAGAATATGGGTGCAAACCTGCCTGGTGCCCAAGGAGCAGGAAGATGTGGGAGGAAATTCAGTCTGCCAACACTCGCTGCATCTGAACCAACCAGCCCCCAGACAGAGCGACAAGGAGAATAAGAGGAATAGGAGACACAGGGGAAAGAGAGGAACAAGCATCTAGTCCTTCCCTGCTGATAACTTCCAACAGACTTCCTGGAAATCGGAAATACTCACCGCACCCAAGCCCTAAGGGTATAAAACCCCAAATGCCAGGAGCTGAACGTGCCTGCTCTGGGCGGCATTTCTTTGGCTGGCCGCCTCTTGGCTACAGGGATTTGGACACATGAACCTGGGGTTGCTGTCTCTGTTGGCACATGCATCTATCTTTCTCCAGTCACTTCTGAGAAGCTGATGGCGCAGAAAGGTCGGGAAGCTTCGAGAGCCGCCTCCCATTTTCCGCTTCCCGCCGGAGCCAGACGCTGTGGTGGAAAAGCCGGCTAACAATAGGCCAGGGGCGGATTCCAGAAAGGAGCTAGAGAAGGGGGCCAGGGTCTCCTTCGGGGATGGAGAGGGGGACAGCGAGGGGGGGGGGCGGGAATAGAAGAGGAAAAAGAAAAAGAGAAGGAAATAGGAAAGAAGAGATAAGAGTGGAAAGAGGGGGAGAGAAAAGAGGTGAGGAAAAAAGGGAGAGAGAGGACCAGGAGGAGAGCAGAGGAAAAAGACAAGTTCTGAGATGCAGGAGAAAGGGTTTGAGCAAGACTAGTGATAGAGCAAACAGAAATAAAAGGGGAACCCCCATTTCCTCTCTCTCTCTCTCCCTCCCTCCCTCCCTCTCTCTCTCCCTCTCTCTCTCTTCCCCTCCCTCCCTCCCTCCTCCTTCCTCACGCCTTAGCAGAACTTATGTGGCTGAGATGCTGGGCCCTCGGGTGTCAAAACTTTCAAGATTAATGGATTACTTTGTTAATGACTGCAGGCGTCAGACTGAGGTGCTTAAATGATTTGTGAGGTGCGAGGCGTCTTCTCGACAGTCCCAAACAATGCGCCGGAGTGTGCGGGGGAGGCCGAGGGCAGCCGCCGGCGGGACCGGCCGCAGGACTCACACTCGCACACACTCACACACACTCCCAGGCGCACACCCCAGATCCTTGCTGGTTGGGAGGCAGGCAGGCACCCTCGCCCCCACGCACTCCCGGGCATCCCCACCCACACCCACATATATATATTTTTGTCCTGAAAAAAAGTGTAAATAAAGCCTCGCTGGCCCCCAATGAGGCGTTCCTTCCCGACTTTTTTGGATCAATCAAACAGACAGTGGCTTCTTTTGATTAAAGCCCAAATTGTCATTGGGCAGAAGCAATCATGTGACAGCCAATTCGGTCCAATTTCAACCTTGTCTCCATGAATTCAATAGTTTAATAGTAGCGCGGTCCCCATACGGCTGTAATCAGTGAATTAGAAAAAAAACACCCCAGCAGCGATCTTCTATGATAGATTTTTTTTCCTTTGCGCTTGCCTTTTTCCTGGGCCTTGCCCCCCCAAAGCCCCTCCAAAAGAGGGAAGTTTTCCTCTGAGGGGGCTCCAAGGAGAAGGCCATGAATTACGAATTTGAGCGAGAGATTGGTTTTATCAATAGCCAGCCATCGCTCGCTGAGTGCCTGACATCTTTTCCCCCTGTCGCTGATACATTTCAAAGTTCATCAATCAAGACCTCGACGCTTTCACACTCGACACTGATTCCTCCTCCTTTTGAGCAGACCATTCCCAGCCTGAACCCGGGCAGTCACCCTCGCCATAGCGCTGGCGGCCGCCCCAAGCCGAGCCCCGCGGGCAGTCGCGGCAGCCCGGTGCCCGCCGGCGCCCTGCAGCCGCCCGAGTATCCCTGGATGAAGGAGAAGAAGGCGGCCAAGAAAACCGCGCTGCCGCCCGCTGCCGCCGCCGCCGCCGCCGCCACTGGCCCTGCCTGCCTCAGCCACAAAGGTCAGTCCAAAGACTTGGCCCCAGGTGCCCGGGACCCTCTTCCCCCTCCGGGCGGCCCTGAGAGCGGCTCTGGGGGGGAGGGGAGCGTGGGTTGCGAGGAAAGGGGGAGAGGGAGAGATGCCTGGTTGCCTTTCCCCTGCCCCCGTGGGCTCAGGGGTGCGTTTGAGGGAGAGGAAAAGGGACCCAGCGCCCCACAACGACACACACAGATTTTTAGCACGAGGGGGGGAAACTTTCCTAACTTGGGTAATGTGGGATGATTTATTTGAGTTGGAACTGACCTCCTCTTGTCTAGTTGTCCTAGAGTTTGGCTTTTTGACAGTAATGAAGAGTGATAGATCGCTCTTGCTCAGCTAAGCAGCTGATGCATTAATTATAAATTGTGTTGCGGCTAATATAAAGTTTGCTCCCGGATGAAGAGGTTGGTGGAGGGGGAGCGGAGCTACGGGCAGGAATTTGAGAGAGGTGGAGGAGATGCGGGGTCTCCCCGAGCTGGGCTCCCAGGAAAGGCAGCACAATAGCTCTTCTGCATCCAGGGGCGGCCATTTTGTTGCCGTTGATCTTTTCTGCTATATTTATTCTCCAGTGGAATAACCCCGCTCGGACCCCTCCACCTCAACTGTGCGTGTGTCTCTTGTTGGTTTCCCTTTCCGCAGAATCCCTGGAAATCGCCGAAGGCAGCGGCGGGGGATCGCGGCGCCTGAGAACTGCTTACACCAACACGCAGCTTTTAGAGCTGGAGAAAGAATTTCATTTCAACAAGTACCTTTGCAGACCCCGAAGGGTGGAAATCGCAGCGCTGCTTGATCTGACTGAGAGACAAGTGAAAGTGTGGTTTCAGAACCGGAGGATGAAGCACAAGAGGCAGACCCAGTGCAAGGAGAACCAAAACAGCGAAGGGAAATTTAAAAGCCTCGAGGACTCCGAGAAAGTCGAGGAGGATGAAGAAGAGAAGTCGCTCTTTGAGCAAGCCCTCAGCGTCTCCGGGGCCCTTCTGGAGAGGGAAGGTTACACTTTTCAGCAAAATGCCCTCTCTCAGCAGCAGGCTCCCAATGGACACAATGGAGACTCCCAAAGTTTCCCAGTTTCGCCTTTAACCAGCAATGAGAAAAATCTGAAACATTTTCAGCACCAGTCACCCACTGTTCCTAACTGCTTGTCAACAATGGGCCAGAACTGTGGAGCTGGCCTAAACAATGACAGTCCCGAGGCCCTGGAAGTGCCCTCTTTGCAGGACTTTAACGTTTTCTCCACAGATTCCTGCTTGCAGCTTTCAGATGCAGTCTCCCCCAGTTTACCAGGCTCCCTGGACAGTCCCGTAGATATTTCAACTGACAGCTTTGACTTCTTTACAGACACACTTACCACAATCGACTTGCAGCATCTGAATTACTAAAAATCATTAAAGCAAATCAAAGCAGCACAAAACAAAATCCTCCTTGACCAGGTGGTTTTGCCTTTTTTTTTTATTCCTGGAGTTGATTTTATTTTTGTTTTATTTTCTTCTTGACCTACCCCTCCCTTCCTTCCTTTAAATGTTGAGGATTTTCTGTAATTTCTCCTGACCCAGTTTCTGAGCCATTTCTAACAGATCATGTTGGAGTTTCAGATGTTTAAAACCTAATCCAATCCAACAACCCTCTGTGATTTTCCTGAAAGCAATACATGAGGCCTGCAAGAAAGTGATCAAAAATTGTATGGTCACTTTCTTTTTATTTTTGTACTACATTAGGATGCATTGTCATGCGTATTTTTGGTAGAATAAATTCTCCTTTGCTATAAGTAGCTTTCTTATTTTTTTCTCCCTCTCTTTCTCAAGACTCATATGGTTTCTCTTCTTCCTTTAGTCTCAAGTGGTAAATAAAATTCTGGTCACAATTTACCTTCTTTTCAATTTTAATATATTTATTAAGGTGTCATGTTCAAAGTCTTCAACAGACAGCAACAAAGAAGGCAGCCAGAAAATGGCTAGGGCTTCTTGACAAGTGTTTTTTTTTTTTGTTTTGTTTTAATTTTTAAGGGAATGGATTTGGCTTCCAGTATAGGCTCAAGCTGTAGGTTTAAATTAGCAATAACAGAATGGAGCAGCCGATGGCAGGCTAAAGTGCAAGCTTTTGAAAGTGGAGACAAAAGTGCCTACAGAAATACCCAGCTCTAGAAATGAGTAATGTAGAGTTTCTTTAACTAGCCACCAGTCTCCAGGTTTTTAACTAAGTTATCAACAATTTATTTATACACATTTGGTTCAAACATCTACATTCTAACCCCTCCCTCACAAGTTTTCCTCCCATCCAGGCATATTTCAGTGTGGTCGATTAATCTCCCAGCTGATAGGTTCAGGCAAAGCAGACCTAAAAAATAGAAAAATAAATAAAACAGAACAATGATTACTAGCCTGGAAATCCAAGGCAGAAGAGGTTCTTCCAAATCTTCTGGTTCAGAATCATTCTTTTCCCCACCCCCTGGGGTAAAAAAAAATCAATATTTCATTCTTAAATCTGTTTACATCACAAATAATGCATCATTAAAGCTCTGAAGTCAGGTTAACAAGTTATATTTAAAATGGAGAATTTATGTCCCCTAAGTTATATATTAACACATTTTCTTAGAGAAGGAGAAAAGAAGCACTTTAAGTGAAATGTCAATAAAATATGGTGTGTTACGTTCGGTTCCCCCCCCCCCCCTTTCTTCTATCTCCCCATATTTATTTCTCCCTTTCTGAGCTCTGTTCTGACTGGATATTTACTTACCGTGAGAAAAAGCAACATGTGTGTGGGGCGGGTTGATTTAAGAACCCAGCTCATAACAGCAAAGCCTAGGAAATTGCAATCTTTTTTAGTACCTCCTTTCACCCCTTTTTCGCCCACTAAATCCCCACAGCGCAGGACGCATTTGGGGACTGAGGCAGTTTCCCGCCCCAGGCTCAGCACCGGGCAGGGCATCCTGGCTGCGGTCAGGGCTGAGCCACTCCTGGATATGATTTGTCCGAAGCTCATAAATCAACTGCTTTCTATGAATGAGAATGTCATCAAAGAGATCAATTGCAGGAACACATGCACAAATAAAAATCCTCTTACGTATTTGACGGGGATCCCCGTCCGAAAGCATTAAGTTAGAAGGCATTTAGTCATAATTCATTTTTATTGCTCTTTAAAAACAACAGCTTGGCTGAGCCGCGAATGCTAGGAACGGCTCAGGGCCTCGGCGGCATTTTGTCTCCTCCTCACCCCTTCCCTTTCTGGTAGAAGAGCCCAGAACGAGGCCGACCGGGCTGCTAGCAAACGATCATTTAAACGTTGACCAAGCTTGTCTTTCATCCACTCTCCTGGGACTTTTAAGGAGACTTTAGTCCAGGGTCGCTGGCCTACCTGCTCAAAGAACCAAGGGTCTGTAACACCGGGAACTAGCCCCCACTATTCTTCGTGTGGGGGCTGGGGAGGAATGCGAGCTACGGAAGCCTATGGGCTCCAGGCCAGGGGAGGTTGCTTTTGTGAGGCGCGCAGGCAGAGCTGCGCTCCGGGCGGCCGGCAGAGCCCAGACCGACTGTGCCGCGAGCGTCCAGCCTGCGGGGAGTGGGGTCAGCGCGGAGGAGGGATGGTCGCCGACTTGTATCTGTAGGTCTGTGTGAGAGTGTAAATTTGAGATCACAAGAAAACATCCCACTGTCTTCCAGGAGAAAGGGGTGGGGGTGGGGAGAAGAGTCCAGAGGCCCGAACTAGCAAGGAAGCAAGAACCTGGGGGGGGGGGGGGGGAGCCTTGTGGTAGGTATTTGGAAGCCAGGAGGATAGTGCAAACCGTGGCCAAGGCCCACAGAGACAAGAATGCGGCAAAGGGAGGTAGGGTATCAAGCCTTGGCTGAGAGGGAGAACAGATCACTGGGAAAGCAAATACTCTACACTGCTAGTAATACAACCCCCCCCCCCCCCCCAATCCTGCGCCCTACAACCCAGGGATCAATTACCCAATTCTAGGAGGCCTGGGGATCTCAAGGAAAACGCCTGCTAGAAGGAGGGCATTGCCTTCTCCTGAGTGAGAATTCCCCAAGAGCTGAAACGGAGGCAGGAGGAACTTTACTCTCTGGGCTTAACCATGCTTGGGTCAAAGGTCACAGAGAACTACCATTGCAAAAGGAATTTGAGAGTGGGGGTTCTGTGGTACTGAAGGAGCCTAGACTCAAAACTCTGCATAGGCTTTCCCTCATGGGGGGGGCACATTTCAATATGTAGAAAGCAGAATGCAGAAGACTTGGGGTGACTAGCACAGAAATGTGTAGTCTAGAGCAAAGCTTCCTTTTCCTAATAGGTAGGAGAGGTGGAGGAAGTAGGGATTCCAAACCCACATATAATCCTTATGGATTTCATCTGTTACAAACATGGTCAGAATAAAATGTATGCATCATTAGCTGCAAAGCTGCTTAGATAGTCTCTGATCTCTCCTGCTTGACTAGGTCAGTTCTTTGCTTGGCCTTTTCTCTCTACAAGCCCAGGTTGACAGGAAACCTAATAGTAAACAGCAATTAACAACCCCATCAACATCAGAGCAGGATAAAGGGGATGGAAAACAGACTTCCTGGCCTGAGATGATGCTTAGATTTGCGCGTGTCTCTCTTGGGGAAAGACTTGAAGGTTCACACAACCTACACAGGCCGTTGGAAAGGGGAGGAGATGTTGGGGAAGAAGAAAGTGTCCCATCCATTCACCCTCAGCCATCTGTCCCCAGCCCCTCCCACCTGCCAGCACTCCCACCCCCCTTCCAGATGTGAAGATTGGGAGTGTACTGGAAAAAGAAGGCTCTCTAACGACTACTGTGCTCCTCTAGGGGAAAATATCACGACTGAGGTGTGAGTGTGTGTGTGTGTGTGTGTGGTGATGACGGGGGGGGGGGGGCTCTTCATACTTTGCAGAAACTATTGGTCTGGCCCTCTGAGGCCTGCCCGAGGGCGCAGGCTCCTGAGTCTTGCAGGGCCGGCAGATGGCGGGCAGGGCACCCCCAGGCGGGCACGCTGACCACGTCTGCAGGCGTCATCTTTCTCTCCCTCCTCCCCGCCTCCAATCCCCTCAAACTCCCACGGCCGCGTTGCCTAGGATCTGGGAGGGTTCCCGGGGCAAAGCTGCGTAGGAAAAGAGAAAGGGGCGGAGATCGAGGAAAGAGCGCGCGACAAGCCAGGCCGTGCCAGGCCTTTTCCAGCCAGCTTGGTTTCAAGAGCTCACCCGGGGGGTCGAATTACATAAGCTCTTCACTGCTATGCTAATAGCCGGAGGAAGTTTCCAGGGGAAGACCCTAGGTGGAGGAGCAAAGTTTCTTTTCTTATCATAGTCTCCTCCACGTCCAGCCGGGTCCTCCCAGCTAGTCCTCTGCACAGGACCCTGACCATTATAAGCTTGGAAAAGCCAGTGGCCCAGCCACGGCCACACCCGGCTTCACCATTCTCGGAGCTTCTCACAGTCCCGGTGGCTTAGCTACAGGAGCTGCCCGGTGGAAGCGATCGGGAAAGCCAAGCGCACAGTGTCCGCCAGATCCCCAGCTTTCCGGTTCCGCGCGCTCCCGGCTCCACCCGGATCCACTCGGATCCATGAAGCCACCCAAAGATCTCGGAGTCACTGATTCCCGCCCCAGGAGAGCCGGGAACCCTCATCCCTTCTCACCTCTTGCCAGTTCATCTTTCTGATCACGGTGGGGAGGGGGCGGGGGATGCCGCCTAGCCCCCACCTCCCGGAGGTGGGGGGGGAGCGGAGTCGGGCGCGCGCAGAAGGCAGCCTCAGCTCCGCTTGGTTCCAGCGCTCTGAATCTGCCTTTGCAGCCGCCACAGCTGCAGCGGCCGCCGCCTGGGCTGCCTGGGGGGGCGACGGCACGTCACCTAGACTGTGGAGCGCCCGGGATTTAAATGCCACTGAAACAGTGATCCATCACCGCCCGAGCCCACAAACTTTCGCAGTAAGCTCTGCCATTGGCTGACAAAGTCACGTGCCCCTCCTCTTGCGTTCTCCGCCTTCCCGCCCCCCCTCTGGCGCACTGTACATTCATATCATTTTTCTTCTTCGGCCCCATGGAGGAAGTGAGAAAGTTGGCACGGTCACCTAGGGCTTCGCAGGACCCGGTCACTCAGTGACAGATGGACAATGCAAGAATGAGCTCCTTTCTGGAATACCCCATCCTTGGCAGTGGCGATTCCGGGACCTGCTCAGCGCGAGCCTACCCCTCTGATCATGGGATTACAACTTTCCAATCCTGCGCAGTCAGTGCCAACAGCTGCGGCGGCGACGACCGCTTCCTAGTGGGCCGGGGGGTGCAGATCAGCTCGCCCCACCACCACCACCACCACCACCACCACCACCATCACCACCCTCAGCCGACCACTTACCAGACTTCTGGGAACCTGGGGGTGTCCTACTCCCACTCGAGTTGTGGTCCAAGCTACGGGGCGCAAAACTTCGGAGCGCCTTACAGCCCCTACGGGTTAAATCAGGAAGCAGACATAAACGGTGGGTACCCCTCGTGCGCTCCTGCTGTTTACTCTGGAAACCTCTCATCTCCCATGGTCCAGCATCACCACCACCACCAGGGTTATGCTGGGGGCGCAGTGGGCTCGCCTCAATATATTCACCACTCATATGGACAAGAGCACCAAAGCCTGGCCCTGGCTACGTATAATAACTCCTTGTCCCCTCTCCACGCCAGCCACCAAGAAGCCTGTCGTTCCCCTACGTCGGAAACGTCTTCTTCAGCTCAGACCTTTGACTGGATGAAAGTCAAAAGAAACCCTCCCAAAACAGGTCAGTCCGGCCGGCCAGCGAAAGCTCCATGATTGATTTTGGAAGGAGCTGGTTCGCCTAGTTTTCATGGAAAAGTAATAATGAATTTACCTTAAAGCAAGGGTTCTTGCTTCTGGCTAGTGTTGTAGGTTGTGAGGAGACTACCCAGGTGTGTTGGGGCAAAGGAATCTTTGGAGCTGGTGGGTTTAAATGTCCAGGAAGTAGGTGTGTAACGTGTTGGGCAGCGTAGGTGGTGATAGTGTTTCGTTAATATAACCATTAATCAGAGATCTGACCAAGCTAATGGTTGACTTCAGGTTAGCACTTCACACCTCATCACTCACCCTCCCCAGCCGGGTTTGCGTTGAGAAGTTTCTTGATCCACCTGGAATATTGCCCTGAAGTGTGCAGGGGGATCTCCTGATTGGTTTATGAATTTTGACCTTTTCTTTTCCTCATTTTCTTTCCCCACTCCAGGGAAAGTTGGAGAGTACGGCTACGTAGGCCAGCCCAACGCAGTGCGCACCAACTTCACCACCAAGCAGCTTACAGAGCTGGAGAAAGAGTTCCATTTCAACAAGTACTTGACCCGGGCCCGCAGGGTGGAGATCGCTGCGTCCCTACAGCTCAATGAGACCCAGGTGAAGATCTGGTTCCAGAACCGCCGAATGAAGCAGAAGAAACGTGAGAAGGAAGGGCTCTTGCCCATCTCTCCGGCCACCCCACCGGGAAGCGACGAAAAGGCTGAGGAATCTTCGGAAAAGTCCAGCTCCTCACCCTGCGTTCCTTCTCCGGGGTCTTCTACCTCAGACACTCTGCCTACCCCCCACTGAGGCCGCCTGTTCCCCAGACACCGCAGTCTTGGGCAGGCTTTTCTTACCCAAAGCACATTCTTAGAGCTTATCTTCCTTTCCACTTTCAAGCTCCTCTCTCTCTCTCTCTCTCTCTCTCTCTCTCTCTCTCTCTCTCTCTCTCTCTCTCTCTCTCTCTCTCCCTCCCTCCCTCCCTCCCTCCCTCCCTCTCTCTCTCTCTCTCTCCCCCTCCTTTCTTTTTGAGGCTCCTGGCCAGGATACTGTGTTTCCAGAGAATTCTAGATACTTGGAGGTTAACTCCTTAGTCCACACTGGGTATCAGCAGCAACTTCTGAGGGGCTCTGACATCCGTCCTTGATTTCAGCAGATTTCTCAGCCAATGGTCTTTTCCTTTCAATTGTCCTAGTTTCTTTTTGCCAGCAAAGATCATGCTCAGAAGGGAGGCATTTCATCTTTTATTTAAGTGTATACTTACATTTCTCTTGTACCTTGTCCTTAAAATAGGATAGAGAGAAAGTTTAAGAGTTCATGAAGAAGTGATGCACTATGAGTGTTCTCACACAACTAATTCATCTCTTAATTTAATTCAATTTCATGTGAGTGTGTGGATTGTAAATACTTTGTCCTGAGAGATTTATCTTTATACAGATTTTCTAGAAATGCTTAGATTAGGTGACTAAACCAGACAGGGTAGACAAACTCTCAAAACTGGTACAATTTTACATATGATTAGAGATGAAAGAATAAAGAATCTCATTTCAACCCAACCAGATGCCTCTGAGGGTGCCTCAAGTTGTTCGTTCATTGAATTAAGAAGGCCTGAAAAGCACAAGATTCAGAATCCTGGTATCATGTGCTCTCTCCCCAACCCTACCCATTTCTTCTAGCTTCTCTGGATACCTCCATTTAAAATTGTGTTGGGTTGTTAGGAACCTAATGGTCTTATTCAAACCAACTTTTTCTTTCCACCATTATCTTAACTGGATATGATGTATTTGCAGCTCAATTGTTAATGTGATGGATGGCACAATGAATGTATATTTTGTGTGATTCGTGAATAGTCTTTTGCATGTCGCACAATGTTTTGATGTTCCTGAAGTACCACACTGAGTTCTATCAGTTATCCTTTGTGAGCCTATGATATTCCCCATCTCCTGTACAATCATGAGCAGCTCTGAGATCCTGGAGTGTTATGATCCAGAGCAGAGTTTACGGGTCTTAAGATGTCTGTAATAAATATATTCCAGTTTCAGGTATTCTTAAGTTTCTGTGTATTCCACCAGGCTACAATTTGTTGCTTTCTACAAACTTCCCTACAAAGGAGAGAAAGGTGGTGTGTATTTTCAAAGAAGTGGGCCTTTTCTTGAATAAAAATGACCTTTCCATTATGTAGCTGGAGCTTCCCCTATGAATGTCATTTCACCTAATCAAATGTCTTTGAATGTGTTGCTTATCTTTTAAAAAACAATCTTTTGCATTTTTAAATCTTTCTCCTTTTTATAATCTAAGTTTACAATGGAAAAATATTGTGAAGAAATTTATGAAGTAGATCTATTTTTGAAACAAACATAGATACTTCCTGGGTCAAGTGCTAACCTTTTCACCTCTAGCTGAATGATGACATATATATAAACAGAGTCCCCTTCAAAAGCTGAAACTGTCTTCAGTCAGTCTTTCTTCACATCAGTGAACCAAGAGTAAAGAGACTCACATTTAATTACCTCTTACATAAAGATATTGTGAGGATGAGCCCCCCAACCCCCTCCATCTATGTTTTGAGATTTGTCATGTAGAGTTCCAATATATTCCATTCTCTAAATTGAGTATAAAGTGTTTTCAGTAAATTCTTGTGAACCTCCACCCATTCTCTTCATCAATATTCATTCCAGCGGCTCCTCATCCCTGCCTCTGTGTTGTAGATCCTATTCAGTTCGAACTCAGCTTGGATTTCATAGCCATTATGTCTGTAAAGGGTCCACGGTTCTAATTCTATATAACACAACACAGGAAAAACATTTTTTCTCTAGGTTCAATAGGTTCTTCCAGGTGAGTTGAAGAGCCACCTTGAAAATTTTCAATATAATTCAATATTTGGTTTCTGACTATAGTAATATAGCAGATCTTTGGCCGGGGAAAGCCAGCAAATGACAGGGCTCAAACTGGCACTCCTCCCACACCACTTGTCACTTTTCCTTTACTTTTAACACATTTTGGAGGCTTTGAGCCCCAAGAGCAGAGCAGAAAATTCACAGCTTCACAAATAAATACAGACATACGACTTCCTCCCCCCCCATGGGTATTTTTTTTAAGGATTGGTTGGAGGAAACAAAACCTTCAAAAAGAACTTGGTATTTGTAGGCCTCTAGAGCACCCTTGAGATTTTCCATACATCCCTTTTACAAGGGGATGCCTGGATTTTGCAGGCGCAGTTGCTGCGGCCATATCAAGGGTGCCAGTGCCCTC
Organism: Perognathus longimembris pacificus; assembly: GCF_023159225.1. Lineage (NCBI taxonomy): Eukaryota > Metazoa > Chordata > Mammalia > Rodentia > Heteromyidae > Perognathus > Perognathus longimembris. The sequence continues at coordinate 85,434,947 of NC_063162.1, forward strand.
CCTTCAGCTGCTGGGCTCCGAGGTTGTGGGTAAAAGTGGATAGAGAACTTCAAAGGCTGCTAACCCTCTCTTTCATTGCCTGCTTGGCCTTATACTGTATCTTTTGTTTATTAGTGTAAGACCACACAGCAAAACAGATGGCTGGTTTCCAAATACTTTAATGTGTTAAAGTGTCATTTGCATGCCACTGTCTTGATTTCAATATCTAAAAGCAGGGCCGACCTGCTGGTATCCCAGATTCCAATCTTCAAGGTGCTGGTTTTAATGTAGCTGAGAGAGACGAACAATAAATTATGGCAAAACATCCCTAGCCTTCTCTAGGTCATGGAATAAATCAGCTAACAAGTAATGCATTTAGGAAACATTAATATACCTTTCAACAAGGAAAACATTTGTATCTTTTTAGCTGTCCCAATCGATTAAATCAAAGGTGCTTAACACATCTTATTTCAAGGTCTCTCTTTTTCTGCTTTGGTCTCAAAGGAGCACAGTTAGCATCTTGAAAAATGACTGAAATCATAACTGAAATGACCTAAAGGAAACAACAGAAACAGAAACAAAAAACAACAGAAAAGAAAAACAGAAACAGAAAACAACATTTTCTTTATATAAAATCGGAACTAGTATCTCTGCTAAGGACCTGGAAGAACTGTAACATAAAATTGGTTATCAAATGCTTTTTCTTCACTTATCCCTCTGCATTTACCTAACTACTCCCTAAATTCAGGATGTCCTCAAACTAGGCTGAAATGAGTCTTGCTGTGACTCGATGCTTGCTCCGGGCTTCACCTTTGAAAGTTTACTTTTGGAGGCTATTCAGATGCCGTGGTGTTTTCCTCTGGGGCAATCAGATTCAAACCGATCAATATTTACTCAGTCTGAAAGGGTTGTTGAAAAGGCTGCTAACAACAAACTGCTTAGCTGCTCACCCCTGTTTAATCTCAGGTTCACCAAAAGTTCAAGAAGAGATGAATGCAGTGATGGGTCACTTTAGAATGAGTCCCAGTGGTTTATCTGAGCTCTCAGCTAAAGGCAACAATTATGGTTTCATTCCTCTTTGGGAAAAAGGGCAACTTTCTTATTATTCTTTTGCTAAACAATGTTTACTAGAAACTTAAAACACTTTCCTCTCTCCTCCCTCATCCTCCTCTTCCTCCTCCTCCTTTTTCTTTTTTGGAAGCTTCCAGCTACCCTTCCTCTGCCCCTCCTCTAGTTTTTTTCTGCCAATCCAGTAGGTTTCATTTGACTTAAAATAAATTATGTGGACTATTTAAAAAAAACATTAAATTCATCTGATGGAAGAAATTTAATTTATTTCAGATACCACAAGCTATGAAATGAAACTCTTTGGGCTATTAGAATTTCTCTTTGGGAAAGTACAGGGCAAGATTGAATTGAAATCCATTTGTGTTTGAGTAATATCGACAACTAAGGCCCCAATATCCATCTGAAATGAGTGTTCAGACAGGGGTGAAAGGGGAATTAACTTGTAAGGAAGCAAATACTTCAAATGGAAAGTCAACTTTAGGATTTTACACCTTCTTCATGCATAAGACTTTGAGACATGGAAAAAAAGGGTGTGTGTGTGGGGGGGGGGGAGAACCCAAGGCAGCCAGTAGGGAATGGTTGGCAGAAGATACTGGACACAGAAGCTAATTGCTACAGCTCTTCAGAGGTCAAAGTTCATGTAATCACTGCATAAATGCATACTAAATAGGGATTTATTAAGCTTTTCTGATGACTGAGCACGTCCGTGAAAAATGGTCACTGCTGTTTGTGTTTGTTTCTTAAGAACAATCATTTTACAAGTAGAAGCTTTAGATACAGAATTTTCATTTATTATTTTTGAGACAAGCAAGCACTCTATTGTAAAACTTTGAGATTGGGGCATGGACAGATTTTCTCTAGATTAGATGGGATTACAAAATAACTCTCTCACTCTTAGGAAGGCAATACACAGGGGCACCCAAGTTAGCATGCCCATATCAGATAAGCTCACTGGGTGGCTAACTCTGGTGAGTCTGCTATAGATAAGCCTGCTTTGTGCTTCACATTTCTCAGTTGCACACAGAAACTGTGCCTTAGACCTCCCTGCACACAGATGATCAGAACTGAATGAAACACGTCTACCTAACCTCTTATTTTATGGATCTGGGAAAGGCACACAGAATTGGATTGATCTGATGGAGAGCACATTGCCAATAATCAATACTGAATTCCTAAATAAAAACCAGAGTAGCTTACAACCTGAGTCTAGTGCACTTTTAAATTCTAAAATTCTGATTAAATTCTTTCATTCCCCACTTATTCTGTGTGGTTTATCTCAGTCTGGATTTCCCCCCCCCCCGATTTTTGCTCTATTGGCCAGTCAGATTTTTAATGTTGAGGCTGTTAGTTAGGACTACTGAATCTTTGAAACAACCTTTGGAGCTGCATATTTCTACTATCTTGAACAGTGAAGATATGATCTACTTATCCTTAAAAACATGCATTCTTAAAATAGAGAGAACAAGCAAAGTCATGTATGTGCTTTGGCTTTTAAACCTGTATTAGAAACAGAAATGAAAGTTTTCTGCATCCAAGTTAGTTCTCTATTAAACTGGCAAAAGGTGCTAGCTAGAAGGAACTTCAAAATATAAGGAACATTCCAGTATGCTAACCCTGAATCTTTTGTAGTTGTGTGCTTGTTTTTCTGTCCCTTGTTCTAACCCATACTTCTTCTGCTTTCTCCTCATGCATCTAACACACACTTTCCATACCCACACCATAAACATAAAGTTTTTTTGGAACACAACTTTCCACATTCTCAGAATCCCAAGAATCTCCGCAGAACCTGTCGCTTAAAGGACATTAAGGGCTGGCAGTGTTTGAAGAGCTAAACTGGATATATCCGTGCCTTTTCCAGAACAACATCAGCCATTAAGTATAGTTACAGTACTGCAAATCCACTATCCATCCATTTCATAGGGGGTAATTCTTGACTCAAGGGAGACAGAACAACCCTAAACCCCAATTGTATCATTTCAAATATGCTTGAAAGATTGCATTTTGTGGTTATTGGAAATAAATGAAAAGACCTATGTTTCTTTTTTCAACATTTCCAGGCACAACTGAAACCCCTATCTCCATATTTAAAAACAGCCTGTTAAGTTTTATTACCATTAAAAACCTGTTGAAAAATGGTTCAGTCATAAGGCCAATCTAGAGAAATCAGATTGTCTTATATTTTCCTTTTAGGCTTATGTGGTTTGCTTGCAACCCCAAATGAAAAAGTATTGAACATTTTTTTCTTTTCAAATTGATCTATATTCATATATATGTATATATGTACTTTAAAACCGCGTTGGACCTTTTACTAATTACGATCGGCTTAGTTTTAGAAGAAAAATCATCACACTACCATAAGGCGAAGGCAGAAAGCAATGATTTAAAATGGCAGTGCTTTCCTCCTCCGCCTCCCTCCTGCCATCCTGTCAAAATAGCAGAAATACGGTTCAGGTCAAGTACGAGCGGGAATTTCCCCCCCTAGGGTCCCTGGTTTAGGACGTGCAGGGAGGAGACTGAGGTCCAACCAAGCCTGGGCGCCAGCTCAGCGCCGGGCACCAGGGCTCTCGGGCAGCGGCAGCCGGTCCACCTTAGCCCGGCCAGGGCCGGGAGCAGCGACCCGACGGGTGCAAGGGCTGGAGGGGGTTGGGGCACGGCCTGGCGCGGTGGGACATAGGGTCTTCGCGACCCAGCTAGAGCGGCTGGGACACCGAGGTCGAGCCTGCTTTCCCTCGACTCTGCTGCCTTCCTCAAGGCGGCCTTTCAAGTCCTCTCGAGGATCCCCGCAGAGCCCGCCGGGAACCTCCTCTGGTCCTCGGGGACCAGCATGAGATGTGCAGGCCTGGAGGCAGTCTGCCCGGAATGGGAATGGGCGGAAGGGAGCAGCTTCCGAGCTCCCCAGCCTGGAGCCTCAGACCTGCCCGAAGGGCTGCATTTCTGTCAGCTGGCTCTTTCCAGGGACTTCAGCACAAATGGGGACCAGGAGGCCTCCTGTGGCCTCATTCTTTTCTTGTCAACATGGCCCTCCTTGCAAGTGTTGCTGAGGAGTGGTAACTGACTTTTTAAATATTAAGGTTCAATATTGGGGTTCAAACTTAAGGCCCCATGATCTTGCTGTTCTTGCTTGCTCGTGGCTAGTGCTTTACCATTTGCGCTTTGCTTGCTGTCCAGATTTTTTGGTGCTAGTACTAGGGTTTGAAGTCAGTACTTGTGTGCTACCCTTTAGCTTTTCTTGATCAAAGTTAGAGCTCTACCACTGGAGCAACAGCTCCACAGGTTTTTGCTGGTTAACTGGAAACAGGAATCTCAAGGACTTTCCTACCAGGACTGGGTGGCTTTGAACTGCCATCCACAGATCTCAGCCTTCTGAGAAGCTATGATTACAGGCTTGAGCCACCAATTGTCTGCTTTGTTAGCAACAAAAACACAAGTGGGACTGTGAAATGGACTAACCATATGCATTAGTATTGACTTCTCTGCTGGATCTTAAGCTTCTTGAGGACAAGACCTCAACTTCTAGTGACATGAAGCCACTAGTCCTTGTAATAGACAGAGCTCCAAACTGGAATCCAGGACCCATGTGAGTTTAACATCTATGTTCTATTTGTACACACTTAAGAGGTACAAGGTGATATATGTTTTGTGTGTATGTGTGTATATGATGCACGCATATACACACAAATATAAACACACACACAAATGTGTATGTGTGACAGTGATCAACTCAGAGGTGTTAGTTACTTTCAACTTTTATAATTTCTATATTGTATTTCAAATTCCTTTCTTTTCTATATTGACATATATAAAGCACTATTATTAATTGTATTAATCTAGTTGCAACACAAACACCAGAAGTTATTCACCTTATCAAATAATAACATTGTACTTGTTGATTGGCCTTTCCCTCTATGACCGACCTCCCCACTGTTGTCCACAGCCTCTAGTAACCACTCTTCTACTCTCAATTTCTATGAGATCACTTGTGTGTGATTGTGTGTGGATCTCTTTGTTTTGTTTTTCTCATTAACAGTAGCACTTGGGCCTCCTCCTCCCCCCATGCTAGGGATTAAACCTTAGGCCTACACCTTGGCCTACTGGAGTGCTTAGTTAGAAAACAAGATGGCTGTGCTTGTTGACTTTAAGCTGTCCTCTTATATTTATTTGATTTCTCAATATTCTGAAAAATCTAAGTTGGGATTCCTCTGAGCCAATTCCTCTGACCAATATTGTATAAGTGTTACTTCATGTAATCCTTACTAAGCTGGAAGATGCATTATTTTGATCCTGTAGATAAGCAAAGAGTGTGGTCCATGATGTAAAATATATCATTCACTGAATCCAGAGTTCAAAGCCCCCCCCACCTCTGTTGGTAGTGGGGACCTGGGCACTGTCCCTGAGCTCTTTTGTTCAAGGCTAGTGCTCTACCACTTTGAGCCATAGTACCATTTCCTGTTTCCTGGTGGTTAATTGGAGAAAAGAGTCTCAAGGTACTTTCCTGCCTGGCTTTGAACGGTGATCCTCAGATCTCAGCCCCCTGAATAGCTAAGATTACAGGAGTGAGCCACTGGTGCCTGACTTCAGAGTTCAAATTGTTATTCATTTTGTTGTATCACTTTGCTACAGGAAAAATGACAATATAGAATATAAATCCTTTACAAACTTATCAGGCTATCTTTTTTCTTTGGGGGAGCAGGGAGGAAGGGGTGTCTGGAGGGAGCTGTCTGGGAGCTTTTGTGCTCATAGGAAATGTTTGATCACTTGAGCCACAGCTCCACTTTTGCCTTTTTTGGTGGTTATTTGGGATGAGAGTTTCCCTGCCCAGGCTAGCTTTGAACCATTATTCTCAAATCTCAGCTTCTTGAGTAGCTAGGTTTATAGGCATGAGCCACCAGCACATGGCTCATTTTAGTTTATATTTATTCAGGTTCTACTATAGTAAATAGTTACTCACTAGAGAGCTAAAGAAACTGCTTAATATCAGACAGACAAACACATACACACATATATAAACTATGGTTGTATATGCTTGGGAAATGAACAAATGACAAACGACATGAATGAAAACAAACGCATACAGAGATCAAGTTTAACAATAAAGTCAAAGCGAGAAGTAATAAGTCTTGTCATATCTGACACTAATTGTAGGAATTATTTAAGGGAAAAAGACACCCCTTATATTCATAGATTATGTGTGTGGCATGCCTGACACATGGGGAAAATGGAAATACACAGTATAAAGTACAGATGTTTTGTCTCTATGAAAGCTGTTGTTCAGCAGGCCTTTTCTACCTCTAGCTATTGTTTGGATATTTTATAGTCTACAAATATAGTAACAATGTATAACAAAAAAATTCAGCATCACCCCCAAAGACTAATCTTGATGGCTTACAACTTATCATCTTTTGACTTATAATAACCAATGAAACCACATTCAACAAGATCTTGAAGGAATACACACACACACACACACACACACACACACACACACACACACACATATATATGTATGTATATGGAGCCTAATGATACCTGGCCTTTAAAAGATGTAAATATCTGAGGAAAAATCAGAGTATGAGAACCAGTCTTTAAAAGCAAATCATTTCCAGAACAAATTGACATAAGCCTGATCAATTGTTGAACATAATTCTATCCCTTATTTTTCTAACTTTCATCAGTGCACAAAGGAGTTGGTATAATTACAGACATTGTAAAATACTGATATTGTTTAATTACATATAAAAATCTCAGAATCTAGGCATTGAGAGTTAACTAATTTCATTTTTTCATCTTACAGGCAAAGAAGCTGAGGCTGAAAAGTGTATTAGCACCAACAAGAAGAAAAATGCTTATATTCTTAATAAACACTTAAGCATATTTAAATGATGAGCACAAATTAATTCTAGCCTAAATGTATTAACAACTGATAACAAGTTACTATAGTAAGCTTATCAATTACAGAACTACTTAAATATTGGATATAACAATTATTAAGGGTAAACAGGCTTGAACACAGTGGCTCACATCTGTAATCCTCAGGAGGTGGAGGCTTGAATTCTGAGCCAGAAACTCTATGAGACCTTACTAAGTAACAAAATATGGAACTGGAGGTGTTCCTCAAGTGGCAAAGTGCCAGTCTGAGCAAGAAAGCCAAGTGAGAGTACAAGGCTATCAAAAAAGAAATAAAAACCAGAGATATAGCTCAGTAGCACTTGCCTAGCATGTTCAAGGCCCTGGATTTCATCTCTAGCACTGCAAAAACAAAGAGAGAAATCCAGTTCCCCATTGCTTTTCCTAAGCCACTTACATAGCCTATTGGCTCACTGTAGCTGCTTGAATCAAGCTCCATGAAAGCTGAGGTTATAATACAGACTTCATCCATGGAATGTATTCTCTATAAGCCAAAAGGACTTAATTTGTAATTCATTGCCTTATGTTAAACACACACACACACACACACACACACACACACACACACACCCTACAATTTTGCTGGGCACTACTGGCTCACTGCATGTAATCCTAGCTAGTCAGGGGACTGAGATCTGAGAATAATGGTTCAAAGCCAGCCCAGGCAGGAAAGTTCATGATACTCTGATTTCCAATTAACCACCAAAAAGCCAGAAGTAGAGCTGTGGCTTAAGTGGTAGACCACTAACCTTGAGCAATAAAAGCTCAGGGACAGCACCCAGACCCTAAATTCAAGCCCCATGACTGGCATAATCAAAACTTTTTTTTTTCAGTTGTGGTACTGTACCTGAGCTTTTGTGCTTAAGGCTAGCACTTTACCACTTTGAGCCCAGCTCCACTTCCAGTTTTCTGGTGGTTAATTGGAGATAAGAGTCACTTAGACTTTCCTGCCTGGGCTGGCTTTGAACCGTAATCCTCAGATCTCAGCCTTCCGGTTAGCTAGGATTATAACCATGAGTCACCAATGACTGGCTTCATTTTTCGTTTTTGAGTGATGTTAGCTACTATGTTAGCCTTGTTTCTGAATAGTCTCATCTGTTTCCACCACAGCTGTGTGAGGGAGCTAAAGATGGTATGCAATTAGTGACTAGTTGTGGTGATTTGATACTATGGCACCACTATAAAGATTGGGGAAAGGTACAGTTGTTTCCTTACCATATTGGCTCTGTGGTGACCATCAAACTTTTCAACTTCCAAGCTGATTTCCAGTTTTCCTAACAATTTTCGAAGACACTTACATGTTCCTGCTATAGTTTAAATTTATTTTTATTTTGTCAGTCCTGGGGGTTGAACTCAGGACCTGGGCACTGTCCTTGAGCTTCTTCTTCTTCTTTTTTTTTTTGCCAGTCCTGGGGCTTGGACTCCGGGCACTCTGCCACTTGAGCCACAGTGCCACTTCTAGCCTTTTCTATATATGTGGTGCTGAGGAATTGAACCCAGGGCTTCATGTATATGAGGCAAGCACTCTTGCCACTAGGCCATATTCACAGCCCTGCTTCCTTTTTTAAAAAAAATTTTAATTTAATTTTATTGTCAAGGGGGTGTAAAGAGGGTTTACAGTTACATATGTAAGGCAGTGAGCACATTTCTTGTCAAACTTGTTATCCCCTCCCTCATTTTGTTCCCACTTTCCCTTCCCCCCAATCCACCCTCCAAGTTGTACAGTTAATTTCCAACATTCTGTCTTGTGAGTATTGTTGTTGCATTGGTTCACCCTTTGTCCTTTTTCTTGCCATTTTGATGTTCCCCTTCCCTTCCCTACTTCAGATAAATGTATATACAATACCGAGAGTACCAAAATCAGATACAGTGACAACAGGGGATAAACCATAGAAGACAAACAAAAGAACAATGAAATAATTTCACATGGTACATTAAAAGTAAAAACAATAAAAAAACCTCTTGTTTCCATAGTTTCCCTCATTGGTCATAATTAGTATATGTCTAGGATAGTACTAGCAGAAGATCACAATACTTGAGCTTCTTTTTGTTCAAGGCTAGTACTTGAGCCATAGTGTCACTTTCAGCTTTTTCTGTTAATGTGGTACTGAGGAATCGAACTCAGGGCCTCATGTATGCTAGGCAAGCACTCTACCACTAAGCCACATTCCCAGCAGCCCCATGTTATAAATTAAACACCAGTAACCATATTCTGTGGCTTACAACTGAGAATCCTGATACAAGCACTACATAGTATACCAGATAATAGTACTTTGAAAAGTTTTAGAGCCTGTGAACTATGGCCTGGAATTGGGGGAGAGAAGTTGTACTGTATGATCTCAAAAGTATCTTTGCAAGATGGACCAGACAGCAGCTTCTTTAAATTCCATTTTCTGTCTTTTTCCAGTTTTGGACTATTTAATGCATATGTTCTTAGCCTTGTTAAAGATAAACAATAATATAACATGAGACAAAAAAAATGGCCTTTTTCTTTGCCTACCAAAACCCCACAAATAATGCTGAGGGTAGCTTGGTGGTAGCTTGTATATTTAGTCCCCGAGTTAGATTCCCAGCACCATCAGAAAACTAAAAAACAATTACAAATGTATCTAATTGAGTTAGACAATAGAATTTATTTTCCATTGTATTTTGCAACCTTTCTATCTTATCAGCTTGAACAAATATTTATTCTCCTGGGGATGAACCTATATGTAGAAGAATAGCTGATATTTGTAAGCCATCAGACTTACATTAGTATACAGTACTTTCCCAAGCACTGTATATAATGATTCATTAAAAATCCTCCATATAACCCCATGGTGTAGGTGCTATCATAATTCATATGTTAAACAGGAGGAAAATGAGAGCACAGGTCAAGTAGAAAATGGCAAAGCCCACTTGAAAACTCAGGAGTCTAGCTCCTGAGCATTCATTCATAGCAAACACGATGCTTTCTCTTAACTGGCTCAACTGAGCAGATTTTCCTCTTTCTGTTTTTCCATACTGTCCTCTTTCTTGTCTTCTCTTGTTTGAGGATGGTGGGAAGGCATCCTTCACATCCCTGATTGAGCACCCATCATGGGGGGAGGTGAGTGGTTGAATTCTCAGCTGCAGGTGGCTTTTCTGTCTAGGAATTCATTCCGGCTTCACCTCTTCCTGACCTCTATGAACTCTATCCTTCCTCCATTTGGAGCTTCTGCTCTCCTCTTGTTTACTTTACTGCCTCTTTGAATTCTGTCTCCCTACTTTTCACCTTCATGAATTAAAACACCATTTAGGGATGACATAAAACTTTATAGATAGAGGACACTATCTCTTCTCCATGAGTTTAACAGAAAAATCATAGTGGAATAACTTCTCTAATTTAGATAATGTCATATTCCTTAGTAATCTTTTTATTAGAATACAATTAGACATTTAAACTTTTAGAGTATATTAGAACATTTTTATAATAAAAAGTCTTAATCCTTTCTCTGCTAAATGTGTAATCTGAGTGAATAGTAGCCAAGCACGGGTGGCTGACGCCTGCAGTCCTAAGGCTACTCAGGAGGGTGAGATCTTAAGACTGCAGTTTGGAGCCAGCCTGGGCAGGAAAGTCCATAACACTCATTTCCAATTAACTACCAAAAAGCTGGAAATGGGTGCTGTGGCTCAAAATGATAGAGCACTAGCCTTGAGCACAAAAGCTTAGGGACAGTTCCCAGGTCTTGAGTTCAAGCCCTAGGACCAATACACACACACACACACACACACACACACACACACACACACACAGAGAGAGAGAGAGAGAGAAAGAGAGAGAGAGAGAGAGAGCAAGAGAGACAGAGAAACAGAGAGAGAGGCTCAAATATGGCTAAAGTCTGATTCTTTTATATATAATACTTTAGAGGAATGAAGCTGGACTGGTAGCTTGAGTACCTTAGTACCAAGAGGTTCTTTAGCATTTGGGTCTCTTCCATTGTACTCCTCTGATATTCCCTAGTTCTTTTCTACATAGTTGAGGCAATATTGTCTCCACTTCCTTGTTTCAGTTCTTAGGAAGAGGATAGAGCAACACTTGGGAGAAAATAATCTCCCTCCCTCCTTTCCCCTCTTTCTCCCTTCCTCCTCTTCTTCCTCCTCTTCCTTTCCCCGCTCTTACTCCTCCTTCTTCTTCTCCTTCTTCTCTCTTTTGTCCCATCTTGGGGCAGCCTGGGCTCTGTCCCTGAGCTTCTTTTACTCAAGTTTAGCACTGTACCACTTAAGCCACAGCATCACTTCAGATGTTTTCTGCATTTATTGAAAATGAGAGCCTTACAGCCTCTCCTGTCTGGGCTGGCTTCCTGCTGCACTCCTCAGATCTCAGCCTCTGAGTAGCTAGGATTCCAGGCATAAGTGACCAATGCCCAGCCGCCTCCTCCTCCTCCTCCTTCCTCTTCTTCTTCCTCCTCTTCCTCATGCCCCTCCCCCTCCTCATCTTCCTCCTTGTTTTCATTTTGGGTACTGGTACTGTAATCCTATTTAGTCAGGAAGCTGAGATCTGAGGATTATATTTTAAAGCCAGCCTTTTCAGGAAAGTCCATGAGACTCTTATCTTCAGTGAACCAACAAAAAGCCAAATGCAGAGCACTGTTTCAAGTGGTAGAGCATTAGTTTTGAGCAAAAATCCTAAGGGACAGTGTCCATGTCCTGAGTTCAATTCCTAGCATAGACATAGGCACACAAAGACTTTGACTAAAAGCATTTTAATGATAGAACCTGTTTATCTGTTTATACATTTTCATTATGAGAGTGTTAGGCCAAGAACTTGTGCAAATAGGATTCAAGGCAGCTTTGAGTTGTGGAGTGACACAATCTGATTCTGATAGAATTTGGAAATGTGGAATGGGAGTTTCTTTGCCTTCAACAAGCTTCCAGTGATGTGCTGTTAACCTCAACAGATATAAACATCCCTCTAATTCTTCCTTAGTTACAAGGGAGCTATTTGGAAGCTAGGATATTATTTGGTTCCAAGTCCCTATTATCCTAAATTTGTTATCAATTAAGGGTGAATTTCTAAGACTAAAGACAGAGCAATCCCAATTTGTAGATACTTCTATTTTTATTTTTTGTCAGTTATGAGGCTTGAGCCCAGGGCCTGGGCTCTGTCCCTGAGCTTTTTTGCTCAGGACTAGCACTCTCCCAATTGAGCCATGGCTCCACTTTGAGGTTTTAGGTGATTAACTGGAGATGAGAGTCCCACAGACTTTCCTGCCTTGGCTGGCTTCAAGGGGCAATCCTCAGATCGCAGCCTCCAGAGTAGCTAGGATGACAGGAATGAGCCACCAAGCACCTGGTGATATTTTTAAAGATAGAGATAAAATTGTTTCTCTGATGCATCCTGATACAAAAATAACTTGACAATTTTTTTTTACAAGTTTAGGCTGAAAATGCTTGAAAACATAAAAAAGTGCTTGCACTTGTTCTTCCTTGTAAGTGTCAGTCAGAGAGCATCTTGGCGAGGACTGTCGTGCTAATCCCTGTATGTGTCTGGAGAGGGGAAGAAGAGGCCCCCATCACTTTTGTTCATGGCTGTAGGAGACAATGGGCTTGGCGTTGAATATTCTGCACATAATAGGTAATTATCCACCTCCCATTTCCTCTCACATTTGGCTGAAAGTTTGCAGAACCCATTTTGATTCTTGCTTTGCCTTTTGACCTGTCAAACTCTAAATAGAGCTCTTAGGGCAGTCCCTCTGTAACATGTCCCTCTCCTTGCAGGGAGAGAAGTTCTGCTCTGTTCTCCTTTAATCTTTTTGTTTTTGTGCCACTACTGTGGCTTGAACTCAGGGCCTGGGCCTTAGCCTTTTTACTCAAGACTGGTGCTCTATCACTTGAGCCAGACCTTCAGTTCTGGCTTTTTAGTAGTTAATTGGAAAGAGTCTCAGATTTTCCTGTCCCAGGCTGGCTTTGAACCTTGATCCTCGGATCTCAGTCTCCTGAGTAGCTAGGATTGTAGGTGTGAGCCATGGGCACCTGGCTTTGTTTCAAAATGTTATAATCTGTCTGTGACTGTTTTTTGTAAAGAATTCCAGGAGAGAAACCATATATTATTAACCATTGCTTTGCTCTGCATAGATCCTTGGCGCAGGGTGAACATGAATGAGTAAGAGAGGAACTGATTCTTTGTACATTTGTCCTGTAGTTTCTAAGCATTCTAATGTGGTCATGACCTCGCAAGGCTAGGAACACGAAGTGTGATTTCATATTCTTCCTTGTGAGGAATATTTTCTCATTTGCTTACTGAAGTTAAATTAAAGTTTGAAACTCTTTAAAGAGAAGGATGTCCTGCCTTCACTTTTCATTTTACAATGACTTGAAATGTAAATGTTGCTTGAATTAACATATAGACTAAGGTTTATTGAAACTAAAGTTCAACTAATCAGTCAATCAAAAAGTGTAAATAACTGATGTAGAGTCTTTTCTGTTTTGACAGGGAGTGGAGTTCAGAGAGAAGCTAGTGTTTGGGCCTTCGTGGAGCAGGAGGGGATAGGAGTTCAAAAGGTCATCTAGGTAGCTACAAAACAGAGAAAAGGAAACTTGAGGACACTGATTTTTGCATTTCTTTAATATCTCAAAGTTAGAAAAACAAAAGAAGGGTGCCAGGATTCTGTTTGCAGTCTTGTGAAAATATTGAGAATTGTCTAATCCACAAACAGTGTTTTATAGGATATATTAAGAGCTGGATTTTTGTTTGTGTGTGCTTTTAAAAGTTATTTCATTACAGAAGGAAATGTATTTTCAGAGAAGTTAAATAAATATCTTATAATGTAAATTATAGCCTTAAATATACAAGTGGTACGTTCCAGTACTTTGTGTTGTTGGAAATGGCCCAGGAAGAGAAGTTTTGAAGAGAAAATATGTTTTGACTTTGAGATAAGCTCCTTAAACAAGGACTGCTATAATATACATTTTATGGTAAATTGCTAATATTAAAGGATTTTGATATGTCACCTTACTAAGGTAGAGCTGTTTAAGCAGTTCAAGGAACTCTGCAAACTTCTGGTTAGTTTTCTTCTCATCATTGTCTTCTCCTTCTCCTTCTCCTTTTTCCTTCTTTTTTGCTGGTACTGGGGCTTGAACTCAGGGCCTTTTTGCTCAAGAATAATGCTCTACTATTTGAGGCATATTTCCATTTCTGACTTTTTGGTGGTTAATTGGAGAAAAGATTCTCATAGGCTTTACTGCCTGGAATGGATAGGAACTGAGATTCTCAGATCTTAGCCTGCTGAATAGCTAGGATTTCAGGTGTGAGTTACTTGCACCTGGCTCCTTGTTACTTTTCTTGATACCTTTGGGAAGAAGAGCCAATATGTGCTACATAAATGGTTGAAGAATGCAACTTAATATAGTGTCAAATGATCACTTTACCTTTTTAAAAACAAATTTCTCAGTTGAAACACCATTGTACTAGTACTTAAGAAAAAAAAAACTAAACAAAAAAAAATTCCCCCTAGATTTGAATCAGAGCTTGAAAGTCAGATGCCATAGGTTTTAATTTCTGGTTCTACAACCAACTAGCTGGGTGGCATTTCACCTCTCTGGATGGAAGTGAAATGATATAAATTCCAGAACCAATTCCAGATCTAACAATCTATTGCTAACACTTGGTACAAGCTATAGTGAAAGTTTTTTTTTTTTGGTTGGCTCATGTACATGTATGGAGGAAAGACTTGGGGAAGGTTTAGGTTGGTAGACGAGTTCTGTAACATAGCTCTTTATCTAATAACAGAGCAGCAAGATTTTTTTCTTTTTGTACTCTTAATCTAACGGAGTGTAGTGGGGTTTGTATGTGTAACTAAGAATCACTATTGTATTTCCAATTCTTTCTGGCCACTCTACAAACACATGAATCAGATTAAAGTAGCCAGATAGACCTGAATTAAATGTATATTCCCATAATGGTTATTATTTTTTCTTGCCTTGACATTATTATAGCAAGCTAAAATAATAAGAGATAAGTGGCTATTATAAATGAACCATTAAAAGAAACAGTAAGCCAAAGTTATCATTGATCTTTCCCTGTCTTTTACTTTGTAAAAACTAATGTAGTGAATTGCTGTGGAGTTACCTTCTTTAATAATTAATCTGTTGCAGCAGGGCAGTGATCTGATGTTTTCTTTTATATGAATTTATAGTCTGTCCACTTAATCCTTTGACTATTTCACCTTATTGCTACAGGATAGAACCATTTCTTAATTGAAATACAGAAAAAAGAAATATTGGAATAGAATCACCTGGCAGATATTTATTAATTTATCGATTGACTTTATTTTACATTTTTGATGCCAGACCTGGGGCTTTGAGTCAGGTCCTGAGCATTGCCTTGAACTTTTGTTCTTAAGGTTATCCCTCTACCACTTAAGTCACAGCTTCACTCCTGGCTTCTTGCTGGCTAATTGGAGATTAGAGTCTCGTGGACTTTGCTGTCTAGGTTGGCTTCAAAACATGGCACTCAGATCTCAGTCTCTTGAGTAGCTATGATTACAGGCATGAGCCACTGGTGCCTAGCTGATTGAGTTCTGAGTCTGAATCTAGCTATGTAACCCAGGCTGTCCTCAAACTCAACTGTATAGTTTATTTAGCTTTAAACTCAAAATCTTCATGCCATACCATCCTCAGTGCTGAGAATAAGGTAGATACCACCAGACCTGGTTCTGACAAAGGATTTTTATTATTAAATATTTCCACTTGGTTAAAAGCCCAATAAATATACACTTATTCTAATGATGGTTTTAAGCATCAAAGACCAAGAAAGGACTTACTTTGATCTATCATTTACCTAGATATTTGATTTATAGATGTATTGAGAAATTGAGGATCCCCTCCCCCCAAAAAAAACAGACTTATGGATAAATTTTTAAGACTCTAGCTTCTTCTTTTAGTGAATCATAAAGTAGAATTTCCAAAATGAACTCAAGTAGCAGACAGTTCAAGATGACTACATAAAATATTGTTACTGTGCTGCTAAAGTATTTCCTCCATCAAATTCTGGAAGGAAAAGCCAGTATTTATACTTTTCAGGCCAGTATATGGCACCTTTCCATTTAGCTATACATGCCAGAATGCCAGACATTGTATACCATTCTCAAAGCAACAGAGCTGCTGGCTTCCTCTCAATGCCAGTTTTAAATTTCTGGCAATAGCTAACTGTCACTACAGTCTCCTATACATGTGCACAAATCTCTCTCTCTGTCTCTCTCTCTCTCTCTCTCTCTCTCTCTCTCTCTCTCTCTCTCTCTCTCTCTCTGTGTTTGTGTCTTACTGGGCCTTGAACTCAGAGCCTTGAGCTTTCCTTTGACTTTTTCATAACTGCTGGTGTTCTACCACTTGAGCCACACCTTCAGTGGGACTCTCATAGACTTTTCTGCCCAGGCTGATTTTGAACTGTTTCTCAGATCTTGCCTCCTGAATAGCTAGGATTACAGCCATAAGCCACTGCTGTCTTGCAGCATCTGCACAAATATGAACCTGTGTCCAGCTTCTGAGATAGTTTATCACTCAGTTTAGAAAAATGAATACTTTAAAATATCATTGACAAAAAAAGAAATAATAATACAATAGAACACTAGAACTAAAATACACAGTTAATTCGGTTAAGTATTCTTTCTGTCTCTGATTTAATATTTGCCTAGTTATTTGCTTGCTTGTTGCTTTCTTTAGATGTTACCGTTCTAATCCAGGTTAAAAAAAAACAAAACAAGGAAAAAAATCTACACGTCATTGTTATATCAAAGCATAATACCAGTTGGAAGGAATCCAATGTGAGCAAGGCCATTTAATTACTATCTTTCTTCATCCAATACACACAGCCATAGAAGATATGGAAAAACACCTTAATACTTATCCTTTGAAGAGGGAGTAGTGATTTTTTATAGTCCTTATAACCTATGCCATCAATTTTATCTGTGATTGGTCCATGTCAAAATCAGAGTAATTAAATGGAATGACAATCCTGTTAAATGTGTTCATGCCATTGCATTGACAATAAAGCATGCACAAATTTACAATTAAGGTTTGTCTTTCTCCTTTGCTAAAGAGCATGTGATAAACATTAAGTTGTGCAGACAAGGAGATCCAAAAGGTTATTCATTAAAGTAAAAACACCAGGTCAATGCTGTCAGAATTATAATGTCTTTTTATGTAATTACTCTTTTTCATTGCATATTTTTTGACTGAATAGTAATTGCCTTTGTGCTGGGAAAAAGACAAGATCAGCTAGTTTCAACTGGTCTTATTATACCTCCTCTCCTTTCTAAATTTGCAAGGCAGCACAGAACTGTAACTGTTTATTTAAATAAAAGCATATTGGTTGCAGCTCTTAGCTTTCAAAGGGCAACAGACTTTCAAATACAGTACACTGAGCTTTTAATACAGTTACTTTGGCATCACAAAACACACCATTAAAGATGAATACGGATAGAACGCTAATTTCCTAAGTTATCACTAGGAATCATCAATAGAATGGAAAGAAAGGAGATTTGAAGCTTAGCCAGAGAATGAATTGACAGCCATCTTTAACCATCATGACCTAAGAATGACCCTGAGCTCTGCAGGGTGCAGGAGCAAGATCTGTAGCAGAGAGGGAATTAGATATCTCACAGGCCCGGACATCCCACTGGGCAGCATCCACAGTAGTTTGCAAGGGCTATGACAAATGGTGGTGCAGACATCAGGCTTTTTAAAAATTATACATTTAATATTTACTTATTTTAATATTTATTTTACCAGTTTACTGTTCCGTAAAGTTGTGTGTGTCGGAGGGGCGGGGGGGTTGTTTGCTGGAGTTTGAACTCAGGGCCTGGGTAATGTCCCTTAGCTTTTAAAATTAAGGCTGGTGCTCTACCACTTGAGCCACAGCTCCATTTCTGGCACTTTTGCAGAATAATTGCAAACAAGACATTCAAACTTTTCTGCCTGGGCTGGTTTCAGTCCTTGATCCTCAAATCTTAGTCTCTTGAGTAGCTAGAATTACAGGTGTGAACCACCAGCACCCAGCTTGTTTTTGAATATTTTAAGTCATAAAAGAACAGTTTTTTAAAATATCATTTAAAATATTTTAATCATGCTTTCAAATATTGGTACTGTGTGTATGTCAACAATTAATTTTATGGGCTGGGAATATGGCCTAGTGGCAAGAGTGCTTGCCTCGTATACATGAAGCCCTGGGTTCGATTCCCCAGCACCACATATATGGAAAATGGCCAGAAGTGGCACTGTGGCTCAAGTGGCAGAGTGCTAGCCTTGAGCACAGAGAGGCCAGGGACAGTGCTCAGGCCCTGAGTCCAAGACCAGGACAGGCCAAAAAAAACAACAAAAAAACCTCAAAAACAATTAATTTTATGACAATGGAGCAATATATTCAGAATTTTTTTAAATTTAATTTATTAATTGAACACAAATTTTTTTGACAAGGTGTTGTGCAAAAAGGGTACAGTTACATAGTAGGGCAGTGTGTACATTTCTTGTGATATCTTACACCCTGTTTTTCTTTCCCTTCTCTAGGTCAGGTAGACATATATGCAATACACAATGTATCAAAAACATATACAGTAGCCACGTGGCCAAGCCCAAGAAAATTCGCCTAGGGCTTTAAATGTAATGTTGACATTAGACAATATGTCGACAGTAGTCTTATATGAACGTACATACATAGCTTTTGAGCTATTGTGATCCACTGAGAAGTCAATTTTTGACCTTTATATGTTGAGTAATTGTTTGGTTTTAGTTACATACTGTTGAGTCGCTGCCCCAATCCTGTGGGGAATACTATTTGACAAGCAGTTTTTGGTTTCACAGACTTGGTCTCTACTGTCTCTCCATCTCCCTTTGTTAACAGTCATATATCAGGGAGATCATGCCCCTTTGTTTTCTGTGTTCTAGGCTTGTCTCGCTCAACATTATTTGTTCGAGTTTATTCAGAAATTCTTAAAATGACAAGTCACATGTTAGGGTAAAATAAAAAAAATTTAAAATTTGGGTAGCTCTTTGCCCTAAAGGTGTGTTTGCATTTAAAATTTCTTGCTTACTTGAATCTTCATAATGGAATCAATAGCCGAATATGGATTTGGAGTTAATTGTCTTGCTACCTTGTCACTGAAATGTCATGTCAAAACTTATATATAATCCCCTCCCCCCACAGCACTGTATTGGTACTTGAACTCAGGATCTTGCTTGGCTTTTTCACTCACAGTTGGGTCTCCCCAACTTGACTCACACCTTCACTTCCAGCTTTCTTTTGATGAGTCATGGAGCTTGAACTCAGAGCCTGGGTGTTGTCTCTGCTCTTTTTGCTAGTATTCTACCACTTTGAGTCACAATGCCACTTCTGGTTTTCTGGTGGTTAATTAGAGATAAGAATCTCAAGGCCTTTCCCATACAGGCTGGCTTTGAACTGCAATCTTCAGATCTCAGCCTTTTGAGTATTAAGGTTTACATGTGCAAGGCACTGGCTCCTTGCTTATGATAATTCTTTTCCTAGAATTTTTATAAATGAGAAGTAGACATAATCACATCGAAAGAAAATAAGTTATTTTTTACTATAAGCATATCTATAATAATGAAAATGTTTATGTATCAGTCAGTGAAAATGTAAGTAGGTGGTTTGCTTACAATCTTCTCCAAGTGTATAATTAATTTAAACATTATTATTGTTGTTATTGCTGCTACTATCGGTACTTCAACTCAGGGCTTGGGTATTGTCCCTTAGCTTTTTCATTTAAGGCTGGCTGTACCACTTGAGCCACAGCTCCACTTCCAACTTTTTTTTTTTTTGGTAGTTAATTGGAGATAAGAATCTCATAGATTTTTGTGCCTGGACTGACTATGAACCAAAATCCTTAGGTCTTAGCATCTTGAGTAGTTAGAATTATAGGTGTGAACCACTAGTACCTGGCCATTTAAGAATTATGTGTAAACAGCAAATATCATAGTAGTCCTCTGTTGCTCCAATAAGTCTGACTTTCAGTTTTTCAAAGGCTACTACAACTTGCAGGTAGATCCTGATTTTGGCATTTTATTGGCAGCACCAGGAGAATGGGACTCTGGGCCTTTTGGAGATGGGGGTCTCCAAAGAAGATAGAGCTGGCATTCCCTCAGACTATATTGGGGATAAATAACAGCCCTTGTCTCATATTTGTAGCACTGGAAAGTGGTGTTTTGATCAAATCCCTTTTTTTTTTTTTTTAGTTTTGGTTTGAATCAAATCCTTACACATAATAAATTTAGCTGAATTACTTCTCTCCATTATCTATTAGAACAAGTTAAATAGCCATATTTACTTTCAAGTTCAAGTGTTTCCCCAAATGGCATTTCATGGTTTTTACTCCTTGCCTTGCTTCTAAAAAGAGGAATATGCAGGTGTGATATTGCTGTTGCTTTTAAATAATATTTCATCTTGAGTTTCAGTGGCTATTCCCTGAAAAGTGTGGAGAAGTCTGTGGCTAAGGCAAGTCTATTGCCTTTCTAGCTCTGTGACAAATGAGAATTTTAATCTGATTCATAACCTTTTACAAACGACTCCATCTTGACCAGACCCCTGTATGTGGTGACCTGTTCAATTTATTAATGTTCCACATTGGGCCTAAGTGCCTACAATGGGGAAATGACAACAAATAAGATCCGGTGACCTCATTACCTTGCCTAACACGGCTAAATGAATGGTTTGGCATTATGGGAAATTGGTCCCATGGAAATCTGTCTACCTGAGGATAATAACTGAATGTAACTATTGGCTGCTGCACAGACTTATGAGCTCTACCACTTTAGTCACTTAGAAACCACTTCAATGGCTAGGGGCATGCTTCAAGTGGTAGAAGTTCTACCTAGCAAGCACAAGGCCCTGAGTTCAAATCCCACTGCCATCAAAAGAAAATACCTCAAGCTAGGTACTAGTGACTCACACCTATAATGGTAGCCACTCAGGAGGCTTAGATCTTATGAACGTAATTCGAAACCAGCCAGAGGAGAAAAGTTCATGAGATTCTTACCTCTAATAAGCCACCAAAAAGCCAGAAATGGAGCTGTGGTCAAGTGGTAGAGCTTCAGCCTTGAGCAAAAAGGTCAAAGAACAGTGCCCAGATCTTGAGTTTAAGCCCTAGAATGCACACACACACACACACACACACACACACACACACACACACACACAGAGCGAGAGAGAGCGAGAGAGAATGAGAGAGAGAGAGGAAGAAATAAATAAACCACCTTATGGTTTTGCTTTTACAAGTACTGTATTTTGTGTATGTGCTCAAATGACATTTATCTGAAAATGGATTGCTCTTTGGCGTGACTTATCACCTCATATCTGCTAGACTTTAGAAAGTAGAATATTGTTGGGCACTGGTGGCTTATGCCTGTAATCCTAGCTACTCAGGAGACTGAGATCTGAGGGTCAGGGTTCAAAGCCAGATCTGACAGGAAATGTCTTTGAGACTCTGATTTCCAATTAACTACCATAAAACTAGAAGTGGCGCTGTGGCTCAAAGTGGTAGAGTGTTAGCCTTGAGCAAAAGAGCTCAGGGACAGTGCCCAGGCCCTGAGTTCAAGCCCCATGACTGACAAAGTAGAATGTTTTCAATTTAGTTAAAGGAAGCAGAAGAAATTCTCTTTCTTTTCCTTCCTTCCTGCTTTCTTTCTTTTCCTTCCTTCCTTCCTTCCTTCCTTCCTTCCTTCCTTCCTTCCTTCCTTCCTTCCTTCCTTTCTTTCTTTCTTTCTTTCTTTCTTTCTTTCTTTCTTTCTTTCTTCTTCTTTCTTTCCTTTCTTTCTTTCTTTCTTTCTTCTTTCTTTCTTTCTTTCTTTCTTTCTTTCTTTCTTTCTTCTCTTTCTTTCTTTCTTTCTTTCTTTCTTTCTTTCTTCTTTCTTTCTTTCTTTCTTTCTTTCTTTCTTTCTTTTCCTCCCTCCCTCCCTCCCTCCCTCCCTCCCTCCCTCCCTCCCTTCCTTCCTTCCTTCCTTCTTTCCTTTTCTGTGCCATATCTTGGGGCTTGAGCTCAGGCCTAGGTGCTGTCCCTAAGCAGTTTTGCTCAAGGTTAGTGTTCTATCACCTGAGCCACAGCTCAACTTAGGGTGTTTTTGTTAGGTAACCGGAGATCAAAGTCTCATAGATTTTCCTGCCAAGGCTGGGTTTGAACCTCAATCCTCAGATTTCAACTTTCTGAGCAGCTAGGATTACAGGTATGAAACACCAGTGCCA
Organism: Perognathus longimembris pacificus; assembly: GCF_023159225.1. Lineage (NCBI taxonomy): Eukaryota > Metazoa > Chordata > Mammalia > Rodentia > Heteromyidae > Perognathus > Perognathus longimembris. The sequence goes on from NC_063162.1 coordinate 85,457,106, forward strand.
AGCTTCTAATATTTTTCTATTTGCCTAAAATATATAGGTTGTCATTTCCACAGTCTTTTCCCATTGTTAATTGTAGATATAACTAACAATACCCATGGTTAGGCAGGGCACAGGTGGCTGAGTACCAGCCATGAACAAAAAAACTAAAGGTCAGTGCCTAGGCTGAGTTCAAATCTCAGTATCAGTACAGAAGTAGTAATAATAATAATAATAATAATAATAGTAAAATAATCAGAGTTTCAGAGATTCTTCATTTCATCTTCTGTTTTGGCCAGTACCTCCCGATTTTCCATTGGCTCCTACTTATTTCTGTCTTACCTTGTGCAAATTACCCTTAGATTGTTGTTTTAATGGGATTGTGTTGCTTGCCTCCAACTTGCTTTCTGGAAACCATCTCTGAATCTTCCTGTTTCTCAGCTTAGCAAACATAGGAAGCATTTTTCAAATGTCTGCCTCTGTTTATATAACCCCAGTCTGAATATGTCACCTGGGCCACTCATCATCCTGAAGGGAGCTAAGCCAGTGTGTTTTCACTGTGATGCTCTTAAAATGTTTGGCTATAAACATTTCACATGGAGCTAGATATGTCAGTTCCACAAACTGAAACATTTGGGGATTACATTTTTTTTCTTACTGTTGAGCTGCCCTGATCTTGCTGAAATCAGCACTTATCAGAGTCACAGAATGGGTATGCAATAGATGATTCACAGAATTTAATGACCACAAAGCTATATTCTAGAACTCATGCATTTATTTTGATGAGTAATCCCAGGCCTGGGTGAATACTTCAAGTGTATGCATAATTTGGGCTTAAGCTTTAAAAGCTATGTGGCTATGTGGTGTGTTTTAATTACAAAAGGGAGCAATTAGGATATGATCAGACAAAGCTCATTCTTTGGCTCCTACAATGCCAGGGATAATCTTCAAAGGAAGCTGGTCAAGGCTTACACGATGTCATTAGAAGCTGTCTTCGTCTTACCTGTTTCCAATGGTTATAAAATTATCTTCTGTTATATGTGATTCATCTTCAGATTATTTTCAGTTCATTTATTCATTTTTTGTTGGTGAAAGTCATATATGTCCATCTATGAATCCAACCAAGACTGAGGGATAGGATTCTCTGAATGCTCTGACTGATGAGCAATTCCACCTCCAATCTAAACATGGAATCAGTTTCTTCATGGACTGAGTATACAGCCTGATTCTGAGGTGGAAATTTAGAAATTATTACCATAGAAAGCAGAGTAGATGTTGGACAACAAAAGCAACATGTTTGCCATAGCAGAAGGCACACTAAGCCTCTTAAGAAGGAATGAGATAGGAAGTGAGAACCACCCCCGAATTTCCTGGCCATGTTTCAGCATTCTGGACCACAAGTCCAGTTGGCTTCTGAAAGTCCTTTACCCTTAGGAAACAACCGAGGTCAAAGCTGCAAACTAGCTCTAATGGTAAGTCTATAATCAAATTGAGAATATGGTGATGGAGCAAGCATGCCTACAGTTCTAAAGAATGAGTCAGTTATCACATTTTCCAGATTTTTATTGCAATGAAACTTACACTTTTTAAGTGTAAAATTTTCAAATGTACACAAATGTAGAGTCAATTAACTCTGACTTATTCATCTCTCAAACTCAATCACTACGTAAATTTTGTTGATTGTTTTATTAATCTTACTTCCAAGCCACAGATATCATCCTGTCTTACCTCTATGTTTCATAGTATCAAATGTTCTTTTTTCGTGTGTGTGTGTGTGTGTGTGTGTGTGTGTGTGTGTGTGGGTACTAGAGTTTGAATTCAGAGATTTGTACTCACTAGGCAGGCACTCTACCGCTTAATCATGCTCTCAGTTTCACATATTCCTTTTTAAGTAGTCTTACGTTGTTATTGTTATTTAATATACACAAAGATAATTTGGCTATAAATCCAAACATGGTGATGTAGCAGGAGGAGGTTAAACTCATACAGTAGAGCACTTATTTGGCTAGCAGACATGAGGCCCTAGATTGGATCCTCAAGTACCACAATAACAATAAAACAAAAGGAGGAGGTAAAAACTACTTTCCTCTAAAATTTGAAAGGGCCTGAGGAATACTCACACTGATGCATGATGGCAGCATTCTAAATGACACAAGAAATTAAAAGGGGGAAAGGTAGCCACATCTATTAGGATTAGGATGTTGGCTGGCTTCCTCTTGAAGCAATGTAGACATTTAAAAGGTCTTGCAGTTGTCAGACATGTGGCAATTGTCTTTCTTTTTCTTTTCTCTTTTTGGTGGCAGCTGAGCTTAAGACCTGTGTACTGCCCCTGCCCCTGAGCTTTATTGCTTAAGGCTAGTACTCTGCCACTTGAGCCACAGCTCACTTCTGTTTTTTTTTTTTTTTGTTGTTGTTGTTGTTGTTTTTGGTAGTGAAAGTCTCATGGACTTTTCTGCCTGGGCTTTGAACTATGATCCTCACATCTCAGCCTGCTGAGTTGCTAGGATTATAGTGGTGTGAGCCACTGACACCTAGAAATTGTCTTTTTTTAAATTAAAGAATTAAGAGTTCTTTTCCTTCAGGGTTTCAAGATGATTATTTTCTTTCCTGGAAACTGAATTCCTTAGAAAAGTACTTTAAAAATGAGTAGGGAGCTGGTGGCTCATGCTACTAGGTGGCTGAAATGTGAAAATTGCTCCAATTAACTACCCAAAAGCCAGAAGTAGAGCTGTGACTCAAGTGGTAGAGATCTAGCCTTGAGCACAAAAACTCAGGGACAGTACCTAGGCCATAAGTTTAAGCCCCAGAACTGGCATAAAAAATTAACAAAAATAAAAAGAAAGAAGGAAAGAAAAGAAAAAAATCAGTAGGGAACTCAAAGTTTATTTTAATGTTTTTCATACTGTCTTTGGTTTTAACAAAGACTAAGCCAGGTGCCAGTGGCTCACACCTGTAATCCTAACTACTCAGTAAGCTGAGAGCTGAGAATTGTGGTGCAAAGACAGCCAGGGTGGACAAATCCAAGAAACTTTTATCTCCAATTAACCACCAAAAAGCCGATGTCAAGCTGTGGTTCAAGCAGTAGAGCATTAATTAGCCTTGAGCAAAAGAGTGCAGGGACATAAGTACCCAGGTCCTGACTTCACACACACACACACACACACACACACACACACACACACACACACACACACACACAGATAAGTAGGGAACTCAAAGTTTGTTTTAATGTTTTTAATACTGTCTCTAGTTTCAATACAGGTACCTAAATCTTCTTAGCTTGAGTCAATGTTTTATATAGAGTTTGATATATAAAAACAAAATAGATTTTATAAGATACAAGTGGTTGTTTTATGTTAAATTTATTTATTTATAACTATCTTTAAATAGTTATGCAAAGGGGTTTCAATTCAACATGTCAATTTATGAGTACAATGTATTTTCTTTTTTTTTTTTTTTTTGCCAGTCCTGGGCCTTGGACTCAGGGCCTGAGCACTGTCCCTGGCTTCTTTTTGCTCAAGGCTAGCACTCTACCACTTGAGCCACAGAGCCACTTCTGGCCGTTTTCTGTATATGTGGTGCTGGGAATCGAACCCAGGGCTTCATGTATACGAGACAAGCACTCTTGCCACTAGGCCATATTCCCAGCCTGAGTACAATGTATTTTGATCAGTGTTACTTCTTACATCTTTCTTCCCTCCTGTGTTAAAATTTTTAATTAGGACTATTGCCAGACATTATAAATCAAAGTTCAGATTTAGTAGTTTTTTTGTTGATGTTATTATTTTGGTCATCGGGCTTGAACTCAGGGATTGGGTGCTGTCACTGAGCTTTTGAGCTCAAGGCAAGTGCACTTTGAGACATAGTCATCTCAGTTATAATCTAAGAACTTGGTCTTTATATTAGTTTACATTCACTTCTCATTTTCACTGAAAGTTCTTAATATATATTCCATAAGTTTTTATCCCATTATTATTATTATTATGCATTTTCAAAGAGAAGCAGAGGTGTTTGTTAAGTGGCTTTCCAAGACCAATAGAACTAAGAGGAAGATGATAAGATAGTAGATTTCAGCCCTTACCCAGTAGGAATAATGTTAGTATATAATAAGATGCAACAGCTGTTAACCTTATGAGGCTTGTAGAAAATACAGATGAGCACCAGAGGCGCTATGTTCTAAAATCAATACAAACCAAAACCAAGATTTGATCTGAGAAGAGTCTGCTAAAAGGAGGCAGTTTCACTTGCAACTTTTTTTTTTTTTTTTTTAGCCAGTCCTGGGGCTTGGACTCTGGGCCTGAGCACTGTCCCTGGCTTCTTTTTTGCTCAAGGCTAGCACTCTGCCACTTGAGCCACAGCGCCACTTCTGGCCATTTTCTGTATATGTGGTGCTGGGGAATCGAACCCAGGGCCTCATGTATATGAGGCAGGCACTCTTGCCACTAGGCCATATCCCCAGCCCCACTTGCAACTTTTTCGTGGTTGCTTGGAGATAAGAGTCTCATGGACTTTCCTGCCCAGACTGGCTTCAAACAATGATCCTCAGATCTCAGCCTACTGAGTAGCTAGGATTAGAGGCATGGACACATGGTCACTAATTTGCTGACATCTAGTTGCTAAATTCTTTGGTGTAGTTGTTTCCTCAAGATTTTCTTTATCCTGCCATTTTTTATGGATTTTTTTTTCTAACATGTGTTGGTCCTGGGGCTTGAACTCGGGGCCTGGGCCTTTGGCACAAAAGGTAGTTTTCATTGTTAGCTTAGTATGCATATGATAAGTAAATATTATAACTCCTTCTTCCCTTTCAAAATGCAAAATGGGCATATATTTTAAAGAAAACAACTCTAACTTAACTATCTCTAACTTAACTATCTATGATGTATGTTGTGATCTGTGGATTGATTTTAAGCCTTTGCTCATACTTTGAAATTTTTGTTCACATAATTTCAATCATTATACATATAATTGTGTGCATATATTCATATCTGTATACATAATATGTAGAGAAAGGGACATACAGACACACACATATACATTCATGTGCAAATTTTACTATGGTGTTTATAATTTTATTTCACATCTAAATTTAAGTAATGCCTAAGGACTCATGTAAGTTGAAAATTCATACACAAAGCCCAGGTAATCTGTCATACACTGAGAGTATTTTGAAACACGGACTATTTTACTCAATTTTATTGCTTCAGTACCCCAAACCTGCTGGAATCATGCAATTAACTCATCAGGTACAGTTGCAAAAGAAGAACCTAATACAGAAATTCCAATGATATGTCAAAATAGAGCCAAGTAAGAACAAGCCACTTTGATAGAACTTGTAGTGTGGGAAAGAATTAAGACAAATTGAGGTTTTAAGAGTGGTCATTATTATGTGAGATTCTGGGTAGGCTTAAAGACAGAATCCAGCTGACATTCCATGGTATACAAGATGGAATAAATGTCACTAAAACTAAGTACATCTTAAAATTTCCTTGTGGGGATAATGTTTCTCAAAAGGCACTCAAGCCAGGCACTAGTGGCTCATGCTTGCAATTGTAGCTACTCTGGAGACTGAGCTCTAAAAATTGTGGTTCACAACCAGTCAGGGGAGAAAAGGCTTTGAATTTCTTATCTCCAATTAACCACCAAAAAGACAGAAGCTGTGGTGCTAAGTGGTTGAGCACCAGCCTTGAGTGAAAAAGCTAAGGGATAGTGTCCTGGCCCTGAGTTCAGCCCCAGGACCAGCACCAAAAAAAAAAAAAAAAAAAAAAAGGCACACATGGCACAGACCCAAAAAATCCAGATTGGCTTTCCATAACCTTTGTCTCAGGACTTAAAAATCGGTTTCAGGGTTTCCTTATTTATGAGGACCTTGAACAAGAGCATGGCAAGGTCCTGAGCCAGTGACTGATTCAAAACCATATTAATTATCAACATTCTTTAAAAAATAAAAATAAGAAAGAATAGAAAAGGCAGCATGTACCTCTGCTCAAAAGACAGAAATGTTAAGCCAGACATGGGTGGCATATCTGTTTATAATTGTAGTTATTCAGGAGGCTGAGATCTGAGGATCATGATTCAAAACTAGCCCAGGCAAGAAAGTCCATGAGACTCTTATTTCCAATTAACCACTAGAGGGCTGGGAATATGATCTAGTGGTAGAGTGCTCGCCTCATATCCATGAAGGCCTGGGTTCAATTCCTCAGCACCACATATTTAGAAAAAAGCTGGAAGTGGCGCTGTGGCTCAAGTGGTAGGAGTGCTAGCCTTGAGCAAAAAGAAGCCAGGGACAGTGCTCAGGCCCTGAGTTCAAGCACCAGGACTGGCAAAAAAATTAAAAAAAGTAAAAAAAGTAAAAAAAAAACAAAACCAATTAACTACTAGAAAAACTGGAAGTGGAGCTGTGGCTTGAAGTGGTAGAGTGCTATCCTTGAGCAAAAGAGTTCAGGGACAGGGCTCAGGCCCTGAGTTCAACCCTATGACTAACCACCCCCGTCCCCCCCCCCCCCCAAAACCCCAAAACAGAAAAATAATGGCTTTGAGACGATCTTTCTTTGGAGAACAGAAAAAGGAAAGATTAGGGATTTTAGGCTCAGAACTCCTCTTCCATAACACAGTCTATTGTGTGTATAGGTGTCTCTTGGTCTTTAGGTGTTACTGTGTGGGGCTTGGGATTTGGAGAACTGGTGCAAGCAATTGAAGATGTTCTGGCTTCTGCTGTTGCTGTGAATAACAAGCTCTTCTTGTTGCTGCTATGAGAGTCTTATATCTTCTGCCAGCCTTAATGAAATTAGTGACTAACTTGTTAGTAAATATAGTGAAGACTCAAACCCTTCACAGGACTTGTTACCTGCTATAATGTATAAGCCGATTACATAAACCACTGCACATGGATAGCATTCTACTATGAATACTCCTGTTGATGTTAATTCAATTGAAATTTCATTCTATGAATTTATGCTTTTTGAAACAATATTCTATGGGCTGTGTACAATGGCTTATACCTGTAACCTCAGTTACTCAGTAGGTGGAAATTAGTAGGGTTGAGGTTTGAGGACATTACAGGTAAAAAGATACTGAGATCACATCTTAACAAATAATCTAAGACTGGTGGCTCATATCTGTGTTCCCATTACATAGAAAGAAGAGGCAGGAAGATTGCAGCTGGCCCAGGCAAAAAATGAGATCCTATTTGAGAAATAGGTAAGTAAAAAAGATCTTGAGGCATAGCTCAAGAGGTAAAGCACTTGCCTAACAAGTATAAAAAGCTTTGAATTCGAATCCCTATTCTGTCATATAAATAAATAATCAAATGAACAAATAAGTTAAAAAGTAACTTATATCCTTAACAGAGGCAATATCAAAGATAGACATTACTTCTAGTCTAATTATATCAGGTTGTTTCAACTCATGTAACTTATAATCAGTAATTAAATTATAATTAAAAACAACTTGTACTATATATATCTCAGTGCATAATTCATATTATTTTTCATAAGTTTGTTGTGTTATGCATTGATTTCCTAAAATGATGTAGCACATTTTGAATTTACAAAACATGTGGCTAATTGTTTTCTTCTAGAAGAATGAGCTATAATTTCAAAAAGCATGCAATAAAATATGCCAAATTCCAAATTTCCCATTCTTCTACTGTAATTTAGCCCATATGCTTATTTTCCCCTTTAACTTCTTGAACTTCTTTTTAACAACTTGTAAATATTCCAGAACAGAGGCATTCTCTTACAAGTCATAACATTTTAAGGTGGCAGTTAATTGCAGTGAAATACAATGCACATTAATGATGATATTTAGCACTTAGGCCCTGCTTTAAGAACATTAACCAATCAATTCACAAAGCCCCCTGTGAAGCAGTAAGTAGCATCCTTTACTTTTGCAGTGAGAAAATGTGCACACCAAAGCTGGTTGACTGTCTACCTTTGAATCTTGAATATAGTTAAAATAGTGAGATCTTGAATATAGTTAAAATTTTCCTGAGTTCATATTTGGGTGTCCTTGGAAAACATAACTTTTATTTTTTTCAGTCAGTCCTGGGGCTCAAACTCAGGGCCTGAGTTCTGTTCCTGAGCTTTGGTGCTCAAGGCAAGTGCTCTACCACTTGAGCCACAGTGCTACTTCTGGCTTTCTCTGAGTATTTTGTTGGAGATGAGAGTTTTACGGACTTTTCTGCCCAGGCTCGTTTGAAACTGTGATCCTAAGATCTCAGCTTCCTGGATAGCTAGAATTACAGACGTAAGCCACCAGTGCCCAGCCATAAAATTTCTTACAAAAAAATAGAAGGCTCAGAGCTATTTAGGAAGCTGAGATCTGAGGATCGCAGCTCAAAGTCAGCCCAGACAGACAAATCCCCAAGACTCTTATCTCCAATTAACCAGCAAAAAACTAGAAGTGGAAATGTAGCCTAAGTAGTAGAGTACAACTTGAGTGGAAAGTCTAGGCAAGAGTGTTAGGCTCTTAGTTCAAGCCCCAGTACCAGCATACTCTGTCTCTGTGTCTCTGTCTCTCTCTGTCCCTCTAATACACATACATGTAAATAGAAGTCCATTAGTCAACTGTTTTTAGTTAAATGACCTTTCATAGCAAGCACAAGAAGAGAATTATCCTCAGAAGCCAAGCGGTGGCAAACTTTACAGTGCTAAGAAAATGACACAAGGATCGAAGATTAATTTGTTTTAACTTAAAGGTTAGTAGCAGAAGTTAATGTCATTATTTCACTCTAATAACCAAGTCTCCAATTCTAAAATATTGGAACTTTCGATATCAAACCAACACATAGTTTGTACATTGTCAGTTAACATGTAAATTACCCAACGTTGAGTAGCAATGAATGTGTTAAACTATTTGTTTCTCCAACTTGTCTAATTCCTGTAGCATTCATGGGAAAGTGGCTTGTTGGAATGAGGTATGAAATTGTGAATAGAATCAGGCCAGAAGTTCCTTCTGGGAATTGAGCATTTCTTGCACTAATAAATTGAGCTAATTAGCCATAGTGCCTATTATAATGTGGCACAACTTGACAATTGCTTTTCAATAAGTCAATTATGTTACTGTGTCACTAGTTTAAGAAACATTTATTGAACACCTACAACATTCAAGCATGTATTAGATGCTGGTACACAGGTAAAATAGATATACTTTTTGTCCTTGAAAGAACTAGCTGGGCACTAGTGGCTCTTGCATGCAATCCTACCTACTCAGGAGGCTGAGGTCTGAGGATCGTGATTCAAAACCATCCTGGGCAGGAAAGTCAATGAGATGTACCAGTTAGCCAGCAAAAAGCAGGAACTGGAGTTATGTGGCAAATATAAATCCCTCAAAAGATCTTCCTTCCTTCCTTCCCTTCCTTCCTTCCTTCCTTCCTTCCTTCCTTCCTTCCTTCCTTCCTTCCTTCCTTCCTTCCTTCCTTCCTTCCCTCCCTCCCTCTCTCCCTCCCTCCCTCCCTCCCTGCCTTCCTTCCTTCCTTCCTCCTTTCTTTCTTTCTTTCTTTCTTTCTTTCTTTCTTTCTTTCTTTCTTTCTTTCTTTCTTTCTTTCTTTCTTTCTTTCTTCTTCTTTCCTTCCTTCCTCCCTTCCTCCCTCCCTTCCTCCTTTCCTCCCTCCCTCCCTCCCTCTCAAAAGATCTTTCTTTCCTTCTTTCTTTCTTCCTTCCTTCCTCCATCCTTTCTTTCTTTCTTAGCCAGTCCTGGGGCCTGAACTCAGGGCTTGAGCACTGTCCCTGGCTTCTTTTTGCTCAAGGCTAGCACTCTACCACTTGAGCCACAGTGCCACTTCCGGCTTTTTCTATATATGTGGTGCTGAGGAATTGAACCCATGTATACTTCATGTATATGAGGCAAGCATTCTACCACTAGGCCATATTCTCAGCTCCCTCAAAAGATCTTTATTTGAGGAGAGTATGGGAATTTGAGAAGAAGTAAAAGTGAGAGGTAGCTGCTGCTTCTGAAATATTTTTAAAGAGAACATTAACATTTATGACTCACCCACAGAGCTAGATGACAGGCCCTCATAGCAGCCGCTGCCATTTGTGCTTAAAGATAGAGTGATGACTTTTTACTAACTGGTTTTGAAATTGTTGAGGTTGCTTGTGTGTGTGTGTGTGTGTGTGTGTGTGTGTGTGTGTGTGTGTGTGTGCAGGCCTGGGGCTTGTGCCTGAGCTTTTGTGCTCTACCACTTGAGCTACAGCTCCACTTCCACCTTTTTGGTGGTTAATTGGAGATTGGAGTGTCATGGACATTCTTGCCCAAGCAGGCAGAGAGCCAAAATCCTCAGATCTTAGCCTCCTGAGTAGCTAGGATTACAGACTTGAGCCACCAGTGCCAAGCAAGGTTACTTTTTACTATAGGCAGAAGAAACTTGGCTTAAATTGTTTCTTGATTGTCTAACAAGGACTGCTTGAAATACAACATAGACTAATTTATTTTTATTTAAGAAAATAAGTGACCTACAATAATGAAATGATACAACTTAAATTCATATACATTTTAAACTATACATCAAAGTTTATCTTTCTTATTTTAAAAGTAATATATAACCTTTGGAAAATACAGCATAATAAAATGACTATTTTTGAAGTAATATGCAATGTTTGAAAAATACAAAAAAATTAAAAAACAATAAAAGATGTTTATTATTTTCTTATTCCTTAGCAACTATTGTTAGTACTTTGCTGTGCTTCAATCTAATTAATTTTTTGTAAGTAGATATTTTCTTTTCATATAATGTTAAACTAGGTGCATAATTTTGACACTAAATATCTTAATCTGAATCCTGCATTTCAGGCATTCCTCACTATAACTGTATGGCTATAAAATAATTTTTGTGGTTTAGAAATGGCTGTGTAGTATTTTGCTATGTTCTTTTTTGCATGTTGATTTTATTTCACACTTTATTTCTTGTACATAATATTTGAGCACCATTTTTCTTTAAAATACTGCATGTTTACAGTTTTACCTTAGGAATGCTAACTGAAGGTATAATTAGAAAAGAAAAATAAAAGGACAACTTTAAGGCTCCTGGTGAATAATGTTAAATTGCTGGCTATGAACTATGCACAATGCACTATGGTCTCATGTCTGTGTCCCCTCCCCAAACCCACACATTGAACCCTAATTTCCAATGCAATGACGTTAAGAGGGGAGGCCTTTGGGAGATAATTAGGTCAGGAGCGTTTTGCCCTTATGAATAAGATCAGTACTCTTACTATAGAGGCTTGCTCTTATTATAGGACATCTGACTTTTTTTTTTTGAAGTGCATGCAACACTTTTATTTTAGACATGCAAGGAAAGCCCTCTCAGAGTCTGCTAATTTAAGCAAGCAGCTGTATACAGATAACCACAAGAAAGCAACATTTTGTTACAGCTCAGCCCACAGAAACCAAAGCAATCAGGCAGGAGACAAAGCAAATTTATTTCTGCAGCATTAAAACCAGATGAACACCATCCTGCAGGACAGAGAAAGGCATGGAGAAAAACAAATGGAAATGAAAGACCAACGTTTCCCAATGTTTCAAATGTTGTACAATACGGCAAGAATGGTAAAAATGGAGATGACTGATCAGAGTACCTACCTAATACTAGGCTTGCTCCAAGCACATTTTCAAAGGTCTTCTTTCAATGGTAAAGTAGTATCTTTAAGTTATTGTTTAGCACCAAATTACTTAACCCAGGCTTTAAACTCTTTAGATCCAATTAATTACTTGGGACTTTTCCTCTCATAATAAAATATGCTAAAAAGTTTAAAAGCATATACCACACTGGTCTAAATTAAAGTTTTGGATATTCAGAAATATACAATCCTAGTTAGCCGAAAATTAAGGATTTAAATGGAGGCTTATATTAGATAGCTACTAACTAATCAAATATAAGAATTTAGAGGCTGGGAATATGGCCTAGTGGTAGAATGCTCGCCTCGTATACATGAAGCCCTGGGTTTGATTCCTCAGCATCACATATATAGAAAAAGCCAGAAGCGGTGCTGTGGCTCAAGTGGTAGAATGGCTAGCCTTGAGCAAAAAGAAGCCAGGGACAGTGCTCAGGCCTTGAAGAACCTCTGACTTATAAGAAGTCAGAGGAAGGCATCTTTGATGAAGCAGGGAGACCCCTTGCTTGACACCAAATATGCTGATGCCTTAATTTTGGACTTTCCAATGTTTGGAACTGTGAGTGAGCAATAAATTTCTGTTGTTATAAATACTTTCATATTTATTATCTGATGTGATAGCATGACAAACTTCGGTAGGTAAGGTGGACATATTCATTTGCTGGCCAAGGAAATTGAGGCACATAAACTGTGAGCGCATTAATCAGGCTCACTCCTTTGACCCCTAACAATTTGGATCGGGCACTGTATGAAATGCAAAGGAAATGAATTCAAAGTTTAGTTGAAAGCGATACAAAATAAAATGACCTAGCAGAAGGTATTAAAAAGAGTCAAAAGGCAATGAACAAATTTTCCTGTTGATTTTTTTTTTCTTTGCTTGTATTGGGGTTTGATCTCAGAGCCTTAGGCTCTCCTCTAGCTTTTTGCTCAAGGTTGATGCTCCACCACTTGAGTGACAGCTCCACTTCTGGCTTTTTACTGGTTAATTGAAGACAAGAGTCTCATAGTCTTCCCTGCCCAGGCTGGCTTTGAACAGTGATCCTCAGACCTCAGCCTCCTGAGTAACTAGGATTACAGGCATGAGCCATCCAGCTTCCCTGGATATTCCTGAGGTGGAAAGAGGGAGGGAGGTGAGGGGGAGGATGTGGGGGAGGTTGGTCTGTCCTCTGTATGTGGTCAGGCAGGGATGAAAAGATCCCCCAGGAGGTATGGAAGGTGGGGGGGGGGGGAGGGCTTAGCAGGCTATTCCAAATAGGGCAAGCAAAGAATGCAGGGAAACAGAAATTTGAATGGTTTTATCTAAATAAGCAACCTTTATCTGTGTATATTTTAGAAGTCTACGGATCTTCTTTTCCAATTGGAATGATGGAGTGTGCTGAAAGAAGAAAAAGAAGGCCCTGCTGTCCTGAAACGTCTAAGAAAAAGTGAAGAAAAAGTGTCACATGCCTGTAGTCACAGGTCCTCTGAGGTAGAGGTAGGAGGGATGTGGTCCCTGGGCACCACAAAAGCATGGGACCTTATCTGAAAAACAAGCCTGCCTAACAAACACAAGGCCCTGAATTCAGTTCCCAATACCAAAGGAAAAACATTTTGCAGAGCTGAAGATGTGAAAATGAAACAAGTGAGAGAATTTTGCCTTAAAGATGATTTGAAAGACGAGGAGAAGCTTATCTATGAAAAAATTCAGCCCCCACCCCCTCCCCCCTGCCTGACACTCGCTCACTACTCAGGAGGCTGAGATCTGAGGATTGAAGTTTGAAGCCAGCCCAGGCTGAAAAGTCTGTAAGACTTTTATCTCCAATAAACTACTCAGAAAATGCTGGAAGTGGCTCTGTGGCTCAAAGAGTAGCCTTGAGCCCAAAAATACTCAGGAACAGTGCTGAGGCCTTGACTTCAAGCCCCAGGACTAGGGGAAAAAAACCTCCAAAAAGCAATCTAGGCATTATCACCAGGGATATCTGTCTGTCTGTCTGTCTGTCTGTCTACCTACCTACCTACTTACCTATCTACCTATCATCTCTCTCTCTTTCCTTCCCCCCTCCCTTTCTTTCTCTCTCTCTCTCTTCAGATATACAATACTGGCAATTTCTATGGAACCCAAATGGTCATTTGCTTTCATGGTGAGATATATCCATGGAGTGGGCCAGAAAATGTGCTGCAGATTTGTGGCTTTCACCAGCTCTTCAGTGGCACCATTATTAAGTCAATAAGGCTTCAATGAACATATCAAGGATTGTGCAAGCATATATTGTGTGGAAGTGCCCAAACCTGAAGTCGGTAATGAATTTATCTACATGTGTGGTTATGGCAAAGTCAATAAGAAGTGAATTGCCTTGACAGACACCACTTTGCCTGCTTGATCACTTGGTAAATAATGTCTTTGTATGAAGGCTCTGATTCATGAGATCTATAGTGCTGGAAAAACTTCAAAGAAGCAAATAACTTCCTGTGGCCTTTCAAAGTATCTTCTTCATGCAGGAAAATAAAGAGACCACCCATTTTGTGGAAGGCAGACATGATGGCAACAAAGAAGACCAAATCAATGTGATCAGTACCAGGATGCACTAAGGGATGGGCTGGGGTGTTTTTGTAATGTGTTAATAAAACAGTACTACCCAAGATGGGCACTGGTAGCTCACACCTGTAATCTCAGATGCTTAGGAGGCTGAGTCCTGAGGATTACAATTCAAAGCCAGTCCAGGCGGAAAACTTGTAAGACCCTTATCTGCAAATAACTAGCCAAAAATGAGAAGTGCAGCTGTGGCTCAGGTGGTAAAGTGCAAGCCTTGAGTGAAAACACTAAGGGACAGTGCCTAGGCCCTGTGTTTGCGGTCTAGTATCAGCACGCATGTACACATACGTACTACTCTCAAATACAAGCAAGTATGTATATTGATCATCTTCTGAGGTCCTGTTAGAAGAATTTTGCGAAAATATTTTTACCCTATCATGGTGCTGACTTTTTGTAATGCTAAAAGCATTTATTTGTGGTGAAATTTTTCTTTAAAAATAAATATCATATGGAAGAAGAGGTAGCTCAAGTGGTACAGTACTGGCCTTGAGCAAAAAAGTCTAAGGGAAAGTGCCTAGGCCCTGAGTTCAAGTCCCAGTACCAACATATACTCCTACAAAAAGATTTCAGGATTGTTTTCATTTATCAGTTAATTCCCAAGCATGATGCTAAAAAAAAATTCTGAGCTTGTTTGGAGTACTAGGTAAGCGAACGTATACGTTTTGAGTCATTTAAGAACTTTTCTTGAGACGGGGGAAAGTCAGACAATCACCAGTACTGTGTGCTCACAGCAGCTAATGGCCTTAACAAGCGCTGTCAGGCAGCTGTGCATTTCATCTGTTCGTTTTGCTGCAGGCAGATAATTTATGCTACATCCCACAGCCCAGACCAAGTACATAAAACCAGAGAGGAATGTTAATGGAAAAAACATCACGAATTCTTAAAGGAGCTTTGCCTGTAGGTTCCATGGCCAGGCTTGCTGCTCTGTCGTCCCCCACTGTGGATATCAGGGTGGCCCCAGGCTCTCTGGCTGAGTGTTACTGTGTGTAGACTGTCCTGGGCCATCAGAGTCTGGGACAATTGGGCTCCAGCCCCTCATTGCCCTCCAATGCCATGCTGAAGCTGGTAGGCAGCAGCAGGTACAACATCCAGGCTGCCAAGAGCCTGTGTAGTAAGTAGCCCCTTGCCCAGAAGGACAGGTGCTTCGTGGTCACCAGCTGTCTTTGCACCATGATCTTCTGATCTCAGGACCACTGGTACCCGGCTTTTAGGGCTCTTTTATCTACAACGGCACAATCTCCAGAGTTTGGGTTCATTCACTGATCTGGAGAGTCACTGGTGGCTTCTCTAGCCCTGGGGCTGTTGCAACTGGGTAGCATGATGCATCTTCCTGGAGAAGGAGCTGGGGTCCCCACTTCCCAGATATGTTGAGGATCCTGGAGGAGCCTCCAGTTTCTGGAAGCATGAGATGCTCCAGCGTTGAAATGAGACCCTCAAGACATGAACTCTCTAGTGTTAGAAAAAAAATAGACACAAAAGAGATAGAGATTTTGCCAAGGCAATTTATTTCTGCACAGAAGGGTGCATAGCCACTCCACCCATTGTTAAGTAGGCATATCGGAGAGGTAGGCCCAGTTTTTAAAATCTTAACACAAGGAGTGGTGCTGTCCTCCTTCCCCAGTAGGAGTGGGGCTCATATGCTGTGATAGGTTATCAGGGAGTGATTTAAGGAAATATCAGGGAAAAATTTCTTGCTGGGGGCAGAGGAGGGTCTGCTCTTTTAGCCCCATTGGTAAGAACTCATATCCTTGACACTGCTGGCTAGATACGAATAACACAGCTGACAGTTACAGTTCGAAGTCAAGAAGCAAATAATTCCAGGAAATGTTAAGTACAAAATGGTGACAGTTCTAAGATGGAGACACTTGGATGTGACAGAAAAGACTGCTTTTTCTCACAATAGCATCAAGAAAATGCAGACTACAAGTGCTTTCTAGCTGATGGACTATGTAACGTCATTTCACAAAGTTTGGGAGAATCTACTCCAATCAAACACCCATAAACAGAGAAAGAAGACCAGCATTAAATGAGATACTATGGTACGCAAAGTACTTGTAGATTGTTTATTGTAGTTTCTAGTCAAACTTGCATTAAAAATATGCATTTTTGGTATCAGCTACCTGTGCTTTACCATTCCTTTATTAGGAGTAAGGAAAACTAATGGAATGGCTAGGCCTGCCCCATATGATAACCACTAGTGAGTCACATGTGGTTATTAAGCATTTGAAATGTGGTCAGTAGGTAGATCTACTGGAAGAAGAATGTGTAGAGAGCTGAGCTGAGTGGGCTGAAGTTGGGTTGGGATGGGAGAGAGGGGCACATGCATACTGACTGGGTCTTAGAAAGTCCTTGGCAACTTTTAGTCTCTGATCCAGCCCTAGACTGGAATCCCAAAAGAAAGGCTGGTTGGGTACAATACTAGGGGTGGGAGAGGAGCCATAGCTAGGAAGTGGATCCAGGTGGGAGGAGGACAGATACACTACCAGTACCAGGAACTTTCCACTAAGGAGTGGGGGAGTTGTAGAACTGGGGCGGTCTGGAAGACTGGATGGCAGTTCAATTGGGGGCGGATTTTAAGACATGAAAATATGAGGGCCAAGTCGTGAAATGAGGAAAGGGACTGTGAAGTGATGCAGTATCCCTGCTGTCTGTCACTCATCCCCTGAACTCTGGGGTATAACCCCCTCCCTCTGCACCCCCGTATCCTGGTTCTGAGAGTCTACAGCACAAAAAGGTCTAGGCAGCGGCCTGAGTCCAACCTCTCGGGATCATTCAGTGACTACAATTGTACAGGATGGAGGTCATGGTCTTGAATAGTCTCCAACAGAGCTGTGAAAGCATGCCTCTGGTCCTGTCTTGGCCCCTCTCCACCAATGGCAAGGTGGGTGGGGGGAGAAGGGGATCTCATCTTGACTCCACCCATTCTGCCTGGATCACATATTATGGCCGCATCCTCTTTCATTGTTTTTTTTTGTTGTTGTTGTTGTTTGTTTGTTTGTTTGTTTCTCTCTGACCAATGGGATACAAGAATTGAGGCCACACTCACATTCCAAACTGCCTAGTACTACTGGCATTCCTCTCTATTGATTCACTACCAGAAGTTGGGGGAGGTAGAGGTGCTGTTGATGACTGAGTGAACTGAGGTGATTTCTGAGATCCTGTGATTTCAGAGAGCCTGGGAATGTGACTCCCATACCTTCCTTGTCCCAGTTCTGGGATTTCTGAGAAAAAAGAAAAAAAAAATAGGTGCAGGCAAGAAACTACTGCAAGAATTCCCGCAGAGGAATTGTTCTGGTGGATCCACCAAAGCCAAGAAAAAGAAGAAATTAAAAAGGGGAACTAGGGCTGGGGATATAGCCTAGTGGCAAGAGTGCCTGCCTCGGATACACGAGGCCCTAGGTTCGATTCCCCAGCACCACATATGCAGAAAACGGCCAGAAGCGGCGCTGTGGCTCAAGTGGCAGAGTGCTAGCCTTGAGCAAAAAGAAGCCAGGGACAGTGCTCAGGCCCTGAGTCCAAGGCCCAGGACTGGCCAAAAAAAAAAAGGGGGGGGGGAACTAACCCCAAGACAAACATCAGTGGGAACTGTAAATCAATCAAGTGTGAGACCAAAGACCATACTGACCCTAAGCTACTCCCTGGGTCCTTCTCCACCACTTACACTGGAGTCAACCAATCAGAAGTCTTCCTTCTTCAATTTCCTAGTGAATCTCCACACCAAGATAGTAATCTATAGGTTCAAAAAGTAATGGAGGAGTAGGCCTGGCTGGAGAGAGAACTAGAGAACATGAAGGCGTTAGTGATAAAGTTAAGATTGTAGGAAGACAGCATTGCAAAGGACTTGAAGGTGGAGAACTCCCTGTGGAATGACAAGGTCCATTAGCTCTTGGAGCAGATAAACCAAATGAGAGAGGAAAAAGAACAAGGAGAGAACCAGGTGTTTGAGCTACCAACCTGGTAGAACTGAGAAAGCAGTTAACAGAGCTGCCACCATGCACAACCTCTTGCAGGGCCATTTCAGGCTGAGCTGCTACTGCAGACAGGCCTACCAGTTGCAGAATGAGCTATGGAACTTGGAGGAACAACTTTACATTCAAATGCAGAAAAACCAGAACCTGGATCAGCAGGAGCAGCTGTGGTTCCTGGAGCAGCAGGCTGAGGTATGGAATTAAAATGCCTAGGACTGACAACAGATCCTGGAGACAATGGAAAGAGACCATGAGATGCATAATCTTGCACAACAGAGATCTCAAAGATCAGCTGGCCCAACTGCAGCATGCCTTCCACAGGATGAGCAATGAGAAGGAGGAGCTGGCCAGCATCTCCACTCAGAGCAGCAGGTGAAGAAACATCTGCAGGAGAAGCTGGACCAGCTAGGGAAGTCAGGAGAATTGGAAGAGACAGCTGAGTTAAAGAGCCAAGTGGTTCAGAATCTGCAGGAGCTTCAAGGCCAGTACCTGGTCCAGCTACAGGAGCTCAGTCACCTATGAACAGCACATGGCCTCCACCCAAGAAAAAGCTGAAAATCTGCTTCACCCACAACCTGCCCAACAAGGTGGACGACCAACATCAAGTGGATAAACTCCAACATGGATGCAGCCAGCTGTCAGAACATATCACCACCATGGAAGGAACAGATGGCAGACCTGGCTGAGCCATTTCAAGAGAAAGAGGTGTGTGTCAGCTGGCCAGGAGAAGAGGAGGGAAGAGAAGAAGGAGCCACAGGAGCTGCTGTTGAATCTTGCAGGTGAAGGTACAGAGTGCCCAGATGCCAGGGCCAGATCTGAGCAGCTGCCCAGACTTTGGCTACTGAGGCCACCTCAGACTTCCCAGGCTCCACAAACATGGACGTTTTGAAGGCACAGTAAGCTTTTAAAAAGGGGAAGCCTGCACAAGGAGAGGCTTGGAGTGCCTTGGCTCCTCAAGGACCCCACTACAGAGCAGATTGTGTTAGTGCAGCCTGATATCCAGCACCTGCAAGAGCTTGCAGGCTTGGGCAATGACCCCTGCTTTTTCATTGCTCTACAGGACTGAGGCAAATGATGAGTTGGAGATAGTTATTGCCTAAAGACCTGGCAACTTCCACCAGGAGACGTGGGGCTCCTGCCTTCTAAAATGTATTTGGGGGTCATGGCAGCTGAGTAGCATTCTCTCAGGCTTCATTATAGTGGGATGGGGGTGGGCAGGTGTAATTGTAGGTCAGACAGAGCAGAGGCTGCTGGGAGGTGGTCCAAATTCTAGAGACATCTAACAGTCCATTGATTACCACAAAAGTAGCCAAGGTGAGGATTAATAATAATAAACTCCTTACAAAGAAAGTGGGGAGTGGTGGCATAATTTTTTATTACTATTTCATACTAGTGATAGTAATTATTTTATGGCATAGTTTAACAATACTACATCGTTTCAATTTCATGGTATGGGTTATTCGTACTGCATTATTTTAATTTCATAACACATTGTCTTAATTTTTTTTTTCATTGTCTTAATTTTTATATAATATTTTTACACATCACTCTATTGTATAAGTTATATTAACTATTTCATGCTTTGTGTTGGTAGAGTCACAGTACAATCATTTGCACTTTTGAAAAATGTATTGGAACTCTGTAGTAGCAATGGTGAATTTTCTTGTTTGAATGTTAAAACGCCACAATGGGGATATTGAGATGAGAAAATAATAAAACAAGTAAACATTTTAAGGCTGAAAGTCTGGGAAAAGAAAAATATGAGTAGGACAACTGGAGGGGAGCTGCAATTGAAAAACACACACAAATGGAGTACAGAAATGTAATCCAAAATAAGAACATAGAATTATCAAATATCTATGGAATATTACATATCTCAGATTTTTAGTGAAATATATGGCGATGGTATATGTTGGATATTATTTGTTAAATAAAAGAAAATATTAAAATTCAAAAAGCTTCTTAAAGTGGCAGGGATTTATTTTTTTATTTAATTGAACTGATCTAATCAGGTTGCAGTACTATCAGACCTGCAAGAATGCGAATGAAATGTTGACAATAATAATGCATTAGTGATTTAGTGATAGTCAAACCTTAAAGTGGCCAGTGTAAAGTGTTAAAGAGTTCTTTCTAGAAAGACACATTTTTTAGAAGTTACTTTAAGAGCAAGAACTGAGTCATAAGAGAGAATGTATTTTTATTTCCCTATTCAGAGAGGTGGGCAATTAATTAATTAATAAGTAGTTCTGTGATTATTTTTATTATTTTGTAGTGAAGTAAACAATGGTACCTATAAATTATTCAGTGTTGTCATTTGTCAGAAGCTGCAGTAAAGTCTGTACCTTGTCTTTTTTTAATCCTAATACCAACATTGTGGATAGGTGCTACTATTACCATTCTCATTTCACAAGTGCATCGTAGAGGCACAGACTTTATGTGACTTGCTCAGGGTTACACAGCATGTGAGAAAGAATCAAACACAGCTCTGATTCTAGTTATTTAGTGACTGAGACTATATGTGTGTGTGTGTGTGTGTGTGTGTGTGTGTGTGTGTGTGTGTTTAAGTAGCCCCTATAGCGAAGCATTTGAAAGAAAGTTACTAGTGAATATTACAAGGTCTGTTGTTATGTTTGGGGTTAAAGCAACTTTTCACTTTTTTTCCATTCTAATTTCCTTTTCTCTAGGGTTTGGGAAGTAGGTAAGCTTGTAAACTTTCTCTTTGAAACAATACTGTAATAACAAACATTTACTGATTGTCTACTTTTGCCCAGTACTCCCTCCCCTCCTTTCCTCCCTCTTAACCTTCCCCCCTCCCTTCCTTCCTTCCTTCCTTCTCCTTCCCCCTCCCCCTCTCCTTGCTTCTCCCTTTCCCCTCCCTCTTTCCCCTCCTTCCTCCTTCTCCTCCTCTTCCTCCTCCTCCTCTCTCTCTTCTTCCTCCTCCTCCCCTCCCCCTCCCCCTCCCCTCCCCTCCCCTCCCCCTCCCCCCCTCCTCCTCCTCCTTCTCCTCCTCCCCCCACTTCCTCTGTCTGTCTTATTCTGCTACATTACCCAAGTTGGCTTTAAACTCAAAATCCTCCTTCCTTTACCTACCAAATATGAAGATTGCAAGCATGTACTGGGATTATGGGCATGTAGCCAGCTTTTATTCACTTTTATTCACTTATAAACAATATTTAGTGAATATATTTAGTTGTAATTTCATTATTACAACATCCTTGAGGAGGGTACTCAACATAGCCCAAATTTTACAGATCAGAAAATTAAAGCATAGCAAAGGCAAAGCAACTGTGTCAGTAAAGTAATTTAGTGAAATTAAGCAACCCCAAATCACACAGGTTAAATATGCAGTAAAGTTTGAATTTTGAGCTGCAAGTGGTGTGACTGACAGCTTACCTAACTGCCCTGCAGGGCAGTTCTTAAATGAGCAGCAGTGTGGTGTCCAGAGTCGGTTGAGATGCTGCTATCCCCCCCACCCCCCTGTGGAGGACTCTCCAGCTGACATTCCCAGTCTATCGAGTGAGAAGCCTGCCAGAGAGAGAGGGGCCGCCTAGAACGTCTCCCTGAGCTCTCTCAGGCCTCCACACGTTGGGATGTTCTATAGAGATTTTCTTGTTTTCTCATGGCTAGAACATTGACAGCCCTCAAGATTCCCCTGAGGGAGAACAACTTTTTTTCTGACATCTGAGCCACTCTGATTGCAGATGGAGGGTGTGGATTGCATCTGTTTGGGGACTGGGGTGTGCTCTGTCTCACCAGCTGAAATGCCCCAAGCACTTGTCTGCTTCTTTTTGTTCTCCCACTGTTTCCCACAGTTCCTCCAACACTCCAACACCTCCCCCCCCCCCACCTTTTAAGGTGAAACATAGCTCTTTCTGTTTCATGTCGCACCAGCTGTCTGCTTTGGCCCCCTTCACCTCTTACCACCAACTGCAGCAAATGGAAAGGAATACAATTTGTCAGAGTGAGACTGACCTGGGAGGCCTAGCTCTGTGGGCTCTGTGTGTCTCCTCCACAGGGAAAGTGAGAGTTTTTGTAATCTTGCGATTCTCTCTAGGAGGGCTTTCAAAGGCTGGGTACCTAGGGATGTTTCTCTATCAAGCTCCCCCCAAAACACACATCTAGATGTGATCTTGCATTTCACTGCTACATCACATAGCAATAAACCAATCCTTTCAGATAAAACTTTACCAAGTGTTGTTAGATTCATTCTTTCCTTTATGGATGTGAAAAGTGCTTTAGAGTGTCTCATCTGTTTTATTTTATTTTGCTGGTCTTTTGTAGCTTATGACACTATCCTAGCTTTTCAGTACCTTGATCTTCAAGGTGAGTGAGACTGAATGGGTGAAGGAACATTTTTGGAATCTGGAAGCCAGTTCAGTAGCCATGTAAAGGAATTGTCCTTGAACTGAGTTGACTACATATTGTCCTTAAATTGCAATATACAGTTTAGCCTTTTAAACAATTCAACCTTTTTGACCTCATTTGATCTATATTCTTTCCCTGTCCTGAAGGTCTCAGAGGGTCTGTATGAAGATCAAATAGATAATTATAGCTCTACAGAGATAGAAATCTGAAGACTTATCTTTATGCTAATGCTTTTCTTCTGAAATTTCCCAGCAAACACACTTTCTATTTCCTCCTTCATTCTTTTCCTTTTTCTCCCTCCCTACTTCCTTCCTTCCCTTTTTTGCTTTCTTTCTTTTTCTTTGTTTTTGCAATATGGAATTGAAAGAAACCTAGAGGTTTCTTTAAGATGATCCTGTCTCATAAACTCTGTGGGACTGTTCTAGGTAAAATCATTATTTTTTTTTAAAGGTAGAAAAAAGGGAATGGGAAAAAAGCAGAGACAAACAAGAAGTATATTATTAGGTCTAGGAGGGAGCTTTTTGCAAGAAAGACCAACAGCAAAGGCAGTTGAGAGCAAGTAAAATAGCAATATAGCTCTTATGGTCAGCCAGGTGCTGCTCGACAAATGCTTTGTGTCTCAACTCAACTCATGGTGACCCTGTTAATGCTCTTCTTATTCTCCCTGTATAGGCTGAGAACATGGTGGGTCAATAATGCTGTGCAGACTGAGTGGTGGGTAGAGCTGGAATTAGAATACTCAGCTGAGCTCCGTGCCCAGCACCCCATGCTTCACCGCACTGCCTTTGGAGTCCGTGTCTGAGGCAGGAGGTAGGAACACTGTTAGAAAATGCTTAGGGAGAGAACCTTCAATCTTGCTATCATTTTAATTTATTTTTCCCTTTTTCCTTTTGGTCATCAGACTTGACATCAGGGCCTGGACATTGTCCCTGAGCTTTTTTGCTCACGGCTGGCACTCTACCACTTTGAGCCATAGCTCCACTTTTGACTTTCTGGTGGTTAATTGGAATTAGGAGTCACAGACTTTCCTGCCCTGGCTGGCCTTGAACCACAATCCTCAGATCTCAGCCTCCTGAGTAGCTAGCATAACAAGCATGAGACACTAGTGCTCGCCTTCAAAATATTCCTCCTCCTCCTCCTCCTCCTCCTCCTCCTCCTCCTCCTCCTCCTCCTCCTCCTCCTCCTCCTCCTCCTCTTCTTCTTCTTTTTTGCCAGTCCTTTGGACTCAGGGCCTGAGCACTGTCCCTGGCTTCTTTTGCTCAAGGCTAGCACTCTACCACTTGAGCCACAGCACCACTTCGGCTTTTTCTGCTTATGTGGTGCTGAAGAATTGAACCCAGGGCTTCATGCATGCAAGGCAAATACTCTACCACTAAGCCATATTCCCAGCCCCTCAAATGTTCTTTTGCTCACTTTTAAAACAGATGCAAACCAACAAAGGCAAAGGATTGGAAAGTAGTGTTTTGGAAATCCGTTCTGCTCTTCGACCAGAACCAATCTGAGCTCTTTTCCCACATGATTTCAAAGCTTAGTTTTTAGTTTCCTGATGATTTATAGCATCAGTAGCCTAAGACTTTCCTAAAATTCTTTTTACCTTTAGTCTCCTTGTTCTGAATAAATCTACTATTTTTCTTCTGTATAGTACATTTCTGGATTTTGTAATTTTGGATTTCTGAATTTGTCTATCTTAAAACTAAGAAATACAGAAAGGTATATTATGAAAATTCTCTTCTTCGCTCCTATCTTTCACCATGCCTGTATCCCACACATTCTAAGTACAGTACCAGTCTTACCGGTTTTTAATATATCTTTTTAGAGTTTCTATATGTTCCTTTTGAAAATTAGAATCTCCTCCTCCCCCTCTTCCTCCTCTCCCCTTCCTCCTCTCCTTCTCCTCCTTTCTCTTCTTCCCTCTCTCTCCCTCTTCTTCTCTCTCCACCTTCCTTCCTCTGTTCTTCCCCCTCCTACATCCTCCTTCCCAACCCCCTAGTCACCTCCTTCTTCCCCTCCTCCTCCTCTTCATGTCATCCTGGGCCTGAGCTTTTTCCGCTCAAGGCTAGCATTCTATTACTTGAGCCACAGCTCCACTTTTGCCTTTTTGGTGGTTAATTGTAGGTAAGAGTCTCACTGACTTTTCTGCCAGGTTTGACTTCAAACCTCCATCCTCAGATCTCAGCTTCCTGAGTAACTAAAATTACAGGCATGTGCCACCTGTGCCTCATTTATTTTTAGGCTTCTTAAAAAACAAACAAACAAACAAACAAAAAACAGAAAACCTTGCTATTTAAAATGGTTTAGTAGCTGGGTGCCAGTGGTTCACATCTATAATCCTAGCTACTCAGCAGGCTGAGATCTGAGGATAGAAGTTCAATGATAGCCCAGGGAAGAAAAGTCAGTGAGATTCTTATCTACAACTAACCACCAAAAAGTCAGAGTGTGCAGCTGTGGTTTATGTGGTAAGAGTGCTAGCTTTGAATGGGAAAAACTAAGTAAGGGACAGAGCCCAGGCCCTGAATTCAAGCTAGTTAATTTAAAAAGATAGTAAAAAATCAAAATGAAATGCTTTAGTGAAGAGCATAGGAAGAGGCAAAAGTAAAATTAAGACAAGGAATAAGATCTACACAATAACACAAAACTTCAGATATGAAGATGTGATCTGGAAGGCAAGAGTTAAGAAAAGTTCTGTCTCTGCCTTGAGACACATCTGGAGTGCCAGAGGCTTGAATTTTGACTACAGCTGTTCTAGGTGGAAAAAGAAGGAAAACATTCTGCTGTAGTGAAACCTCAGCACACCTGAGCTTGCTTGGCTGCAAAGTCTCAGGGTGAGGAAAGATTGACAGCTGGTGTATGAGCTGCCCAAAGGTAAACTCCTGTAATAAAGAAATTGATAGCATGATAGATAGAGGTGAGATAAGAGCTATTATCCACAGGTGAAGTTCTTTCAACAGGCTGCTACCAATTCTCATATATAACTTGCTGTAGAAAAAAAATAGTTCAACAGCTTTGTTCTTAAACTTTTAAGGAAGCTCTGACACCTAACCAAAAAGCACGGGAGATTTGTCTTTGTACCTTGGACACGTGTCAAATAAAAACTTTAGTAAAGGCTAAAGTATTTTAACAGAAATGATATCTTCTTGGGGCTGGGGATATGGCCTAATGGCAAGAGTGCCTGCCTCATATACATGAGGCCCTGGGTTCGATTCCCCAGCACCACATATACAGAAAACGGCCAGAAGTGGCACTGTGGCTTAAGTGGCAGAGTGCTAGCCTTGAGCAAAAAGAAGCCAGGGACAGTGCTCAGGCCCTGAGTCCAAGCCCAGGACTGGCCAAAAAAAAAAAAGAAATGATATCTTCTAAACAGATGATATTTAGTAATGCATTAAGTACTTTATTCTGATTCCTGACAGGATCATGGAGAAGTTTCATCTTAGGCTTTGTAAAGTTAATAAGCACATATGTTAGATTTTATGTTATCATTTGCTATGAATTCTTAGTTTTATACTGATGATAAAGGATAATTTTAAGCTGTTAT
The DNA here is from genome assembly GCF_023159225.1 of Perognathus longimembris pacificus. Lineage (NCBI taxonomy): Eukaryota > Metazoa > Chordata > Mammalia > Rodentia > Heteromyidae > Perognathus > Perognathus longimembris. The sequence continues at coordinate 85,483,128 of NC_063162.1, forward strand.
GGCAGATCATTATTCCACTTAAAAATGGAAAATATGAAGATGCAAATGTGTGTGACTTATCAGCATCATACAAATGCTTTCCTATGGATTGATAGTGAAAAGTAAGATATTCCGAATATTTAATGTCGTAAAAAGTTTTCTTGTTTGCAGATTTAATCTCAAGGATTTTTTTCCTTCTGTCCCTCCCTTCTTTCTTCTCCTCTCTCTCTCTCTCTCTCTCTCTCTTTCTCTTTTTTTTTTTTTTTTTTTGGTTGGTCATAGTACTTGAATTCTGGGCCTGGGCATTGTCCCTGAGCTCTTCAGCTGAGGGCTAGAGCTCTACCACCGGAGCCACAGCACCACTTCCAGTTTATAAGTGTCATATGGACTTTCCTGCCTGGGCTGGCTTTGAACTGTGATCTCAGATCTCAGCCTCCTGAGTAGCTAGGATTACGCACATGAGCCACCGATGCCAGTCTGTCTTTCTTTCTTTCCTTCTTCCTCCCTTCCTTTCTTTCTTTTTCTTTTCTTCCTTTCCTTCTTCCTTCCTTCCTTTCCTTTCTCCTTCCTTTCTTATTTTCTTCTTTTCCTCCCTTCTGTCCTTCCATTCTTCTTTTCTTCCCTCCCTCCTTCCTTTTCTCCCTCCCCCTTCGTCTCTCCCTCTTATCCTTCCTCCTTTCCTTACCTCCCTCCCTTCCTTCCTAACTTACTTCCTTCCATCCCTCTTTCATTCCTTCCTTTACTGTGGCTAAAATTCAGGGCTTTGTTCTCTTGCTTGGGTCTTTCAATGGTGCTTCCATTGGTGCTCTACTACCTGAGCCATATCCCCTCTTATGGCTTTTTTGCTGGTAAATTGGAGATGAGTCTCACATATTTGTTGGCTTCAAAAGCAAGCCAAGTCAGGCTGAGCAAGCTTGAGATCCTGAGTTCAAATCCAGAACTGTCAAGAAAAACAAAGTAGAACTGAAAGAAATATTTAAAATATAATTATTTGAATAGGCTTTCAAATGATACTAAAGTTTTATGGCAATCGTATTTCTGAAATTATTAAAATAAAACTATAGCTAGAACACTATCATCAGAGTAAAAAGGCAAATTACTGAATGGGAGAAATATTTGCAAATCACATGTCTGGCAAAGATTAATGCCAGGAATAAGTAAAGCTCAAGCCAGGTACACCTGTAATATTTGCTACTCAGGAGGCTGGGACCTAAGGATCAAGGTTCAAAGCCACCTAGCAGGAAAGTTTGTGAGATTCTTATCCCAAATTAAGCACTGCCTACACTCCCTTCCCCCCCAAAAGATACAAATAGAGCTGTGGCTTCAAGCACCAGGACTTTCTCTCTTTCTCTCTCTCTCTCTCTCTTTCTCTCTCTCTCTCTCTCACACACACACAAAATTCCTGTAATTCAACAACAAAAGATCCTAAATCTGACTTAAACAAAGAATTCTATTAGATATTTCTCCACAGACGATACAGAAATACCTAATAGGCAGTACTGTAATTAGTCATTAGGGAAATGCAAATTTAAATCACAATGTTATATGACATCATACTCAGCAGGGTGGCTTGACAATAATAATAAAGCAAAACACAGCATATTGCGAGTGATGTGTGGTGGTGGAGAAATTGAAACCGTGTGCATTGCTAGTGGGAATACAAAATGGTGTAGCTGCTTTAAAAATAGCACAGTCCTTTCTTTAAAATTAACACAGAATTACCATAATATGCAGCAATTCTACTTCTGGGTATACACTCAAAAGAATTGTGAGAACTGGAACACATATTTGCAAATCTATGCTCATAGCACTATTATCCACAGCAGCTAAAAGGTGGAAAGCGCTGGTGTCTGTAGACAGATAAATGGATTTTTAAAAAAGTTTTAGTAAATACATTCAATAGAATATTAATTTCCTTATCAAGGAAATTCGGACAAACTATGACATGGATGGACCTTAAAGGCATGTTAATAAGCTAGTCATAAAAGGACCAACACTGTACTGTTTCTTGGGTAGGAGAAGCACTTAAAGGCAGCTTATACAACCACGCTGTCTCAAAACTAACTGAGGTGTGGCAAGGAAGTACAGTACAGGACTCAGTACAGAGGGGGCTGTAGCTGGAAGATCATACGGTCAAGGCTGGGGTGCGTAGTGAGACCCTATCTCAAAAAAATAAGCTTAAATAAAAAAATAATAAATACAGAATGGGTGCCATTTGCTCAAGCCTGCAATCCTAGCTTCAGATCTGAGGAGTGTGGTTTGAATACAGCTCAAGGCAGGAAAGTCTAAGAGACTCCTACCTCTAATAATAATAATAATAAACTACAAAAAAAAAAGCTGGAAGTAGGGCTATCAAGTGGGAGACTCTAGCCTTGAGCAAAAGAAGCTCAGGGGCAATGCCTAAGCCCTGAGTTCAAGTCTCAGGACCAGCACAAAATACACACACAGAGTCTTTGTGTAAGTAAATAAAGTCATAATATTTAATGTGTATACACATATGTATATACATATTCAATCTGTATATATGCAAACAGAACCAGTAAATGACACAAGCAAGTTATGCTGTAGATGAGAGGAGGGAGAACAATAGAAGGGATGACACTGATCGAGCTGCATTGTACATATAAATTGTGCACGTAACTTGTACATATGTTAAATTGAAACCCATTTTACATAAAAGTACTTGAAGGAGATAGATAGATCTATAAATAATCTATGTTTACCAGTTAGCTAGGGTCTGAGGAGTTGTTTAAGGGTGACAAAATTTGAGTTTGAGAAGATGAAAAAGTTCTACAGATGGATGGCAGTGATTTCTGTATAGTAATGTGAAAGTATTTAAAACAACTGAACTGTATGTGGAAACATTTTATTATATTTGTAAAAATATACAAATAAAAAGTTTCAGAGTGAGGTTTTGGTGTCTCATACCTGTAATCCTAACTACTTAGGAGGCTGAGATCTGAGAATTGAAGTTTGAGGTCAGCCGGGACAAGAAAGTGCACAAGACTCTTATTTCTAACCACCAAAGGCCAGAGTGGAGGGAGCATGGCAAAAAAGCCAAGTCTTGAGCAAAAAAGCCAAGTGTAAGTGTGAGGCTCCAAAAAAATGTTTTTCCTTTCAACCAGGGGAAAGTAAGTATATAGTAAAAGTAGGTGCCAAAGCTCAAGTTTTAAGGCACATTGAAAGGGAAAAATATTGTTTCCTCTTAAGGCATTGCAACCTAAATGGAACTCTCAAACAACTGAGTAAAACAGTTTGGTTTAGTCTCTGACCACTTGCTGTGAAGTACATGTGGAAAGAAGTAGTTTGAGGAAATTTGCTGACTCATGTACATTCCACCTATATATTCTCATTAACTTATCCTTCTTTCTTCCTTGCATTATTTTTGTCAGTCCAAACATCTTCAGATATAAATGACTTGTCTGTGGAGCACATGTAACACAGCATTTTCCCCAAAGGCAGAATTTGTACATATGGTAATTTAGAAAAGAGACAATTTAGCTCCCAGGTGTAAATTGCCATGACTCCTGTGGTTTTGCTTGCTGGAGTTGGGGACAGATAAGACTCAGATCATTATGATATCACTGCTTTGGCCTTATTGAACTAGCTTTTAGTGAAAGGATCCTAAATTGAATTTATTATTTAGCTTGATTGGACATAGTTAACAAGTACCCCATAAAAATAATGTAACAGTCTTTGTTTAGTGTGTAATAACTGGTACAGTGGGGATGAGTGGCCATTACAAATACATGGACATTGAGCTTTATATCATTTAAAAATTCAGAAGACTAGAGGGCAGACCCTGGGCCTCCGCAGCCTTGATGCTGACTTTTACTATAGAAGTAATCTTGCTTTAAGAATGATATTTTCTTCAGCACCAGGAAAAAAAAATCCACAGAAGGTGTTGTGCTGTGTTCTTGCCATAGGCAGCAACAATACTGAGGTGTTTTGTTTTATTTAATACCTGCCTCCAAGAAGAAAGATGAGACCAGAGGATTATGGTCTGTTCTGCCTTGAAATTTAAATATTGCCCTTTGCTGAGCCTTTTTCCTCTTCAACTGAACTTCAATAACCCAAATGGAAAAAATTCATTTTGGAATCAATGTGGGTGTACACTTGTAATTCAAGCACGAGAGACAGAAACAGAAGGATCTTGAGTTCAAGGACAGTGTGGGCACCATAGGAAACCTTGCTTCAAAAACAAACGACTCAGCATAACAATCAAAATAATATATTTGTAATGCTAATATTGGAGCTTGAACTCAGGGCCTGGGCACTCACTGTCCCTTAGATTTTTCATGCAAGACTGGTGATCTATCACTTGAGCCATAGATCCATTTCTAACTTTTTGCTGGCTGATTAGAAATAAGAACTGGGTGAGAATTATTGGGAGACTATATTTTCCTGCTTGTGAAAACCATAGATAAATGGATACTGTGCAGTTTTATTTCTCAAAATGCATGACATTGAAATTGAATTGGGAAACACTTTGACTTGACAATGCTTTGAGATGAGCTTTTAATATAGATCTGTAAATTCAGGTATACTCACATGCATTTCTTTGTTTTTATGTGTTTCTGAATTGGTTTGCCTTTGCTTTGGGACCAGGATCAACCAAATGACTTGTCATTTTCCTGTCCTTCCCTTCAAATCTGTAGTAACATTTGTGGGTTTCACTCACATTCTTTTCTCTTTGCAGCAAAACAAAACAAAAATGTGAATTCAGAATTCTGTTGGCATAGTAAAGCTCTTTAAAATAGGAAATACAGCTGTCTTAATATTATACATACATATATATTAGCACACACATTGAATCCATATGTAATTTAATTTTTAAGACTCCCATTATTTAAAAACAAACTGTGAGAAAATGAATCCCTGTTGATTTCATTTGGAATTACTAACTTCAGATCTCTCGCAGTCATGGGCTACCAGCTCTGAATGTGCAGAACTCTCCTCTGAGAGAAGAACTCCCCAGTGCTTCACAGCCCTTGTTATTGATGTTGGTGGCAGAGCCTTCTAATTCTAACCCCTGCTGAGTCTTTAGAAACCTGGTGGATTGTTAACAAGATTAGCAGGAGTTCATGAACTCTGCTCTGTAGATATGTAAAATCTTACAACTTTGATATGGAATTGGCATTACCCTATTTCCTATATTAAATTTTTTTCAATAGTTTATAAAGGACAAAGTTAAAGAAACTTATTGTGTTTTTAATACATTTTCTACTAGATAGATATTGCATTTTCAGACATAATGTGCTTAGAAATTTGTTATAAAGCTTGTTTTTTTATTTTTTGGCAATATGCTTATAATCCCCCTAGCCATTTAAAAAACAAATAACAAATGTTTTTCTACATACTAATGGAGCAATTTAGAAATATTTAGTTACTTACACAGAGGAAATGTATAGTAGCCATGTCATGAAAAATCAGTCATTTGGAAATGATTAGAATCTGTAGTCGTTAAAGGAGTATTTATTACTCACATAAAATTAAGGAACTATCTAGAGGAACAATTGTTACATTGGATTCACAGTTAAGGTACCCAGTGGCATATGTTGTGGTGGTAAATCAAGTGCATTTTTCCAGGGGGGGTGGTGTGGTCTGTAAGTCTAGCGGCTAGAAGAATTTCCCAGTGGCCATTTTAGCTTTTTTCTGTGATGGTTGGAAATGATTTAAGTTACAGCAGGAAAAAGAGAGTTATGGAGACAGAGGCTGGGGGAGGGGTCAGTGGAGGGAGAGGGCCAGAGAAAGAAAAGCCCAGTGAGATGTGAAGATTTAAATATTTCTACTGCCAGTTTCTCAAATAGATAGCATTCACATGCAGTTTAATTTATTCAAGTGCCCGGGAAGTACCACTAAAAACAGTGAGGTGGAAAGGTTCTAATGCATCCTCCAAATTTTTTTATTTTTATTTTTTGCCAATCATTGGATTTGAACTCGGGGCCTAGGTGCTATTCCTGAGCCTCTTTGTACTCAAGGCTAGAGCTATACCACTTGAGTCACAGCACCATTTCTGGCTTTTTCTGTTTATGTGGTACTCAGGAAACGAACCCAGGGCTTCATGCATGCTAGGCAAGGACTTTACCCCTGAGCCACATTCCCAGACTCCATTTTATTCTGCAGTATATTTAAGTAAATTTGCATCCTCTTCCAACTTTTTAACTAAAGAACAAGATCCTCTTTTCAATGGTGAAAAATACACAGAATCACCAAAAAAGTGGTCTTCTCTTTCTCTCCCTTCTTCCCTTCCTCCTTTCCTTCCTTTGGTCATTATTTTCTGGCAAAGGAGCAGCTCATTCACAGGGCAGAACTTTATGGACCTGATTCTCTTTCCAGGAAAGGGCTATACTTTCTGGAGGATGCTCAGCTTCTTTCTTTGAGGAGAAAGCTGATTCATTCCACATCTTTTCACATTTATTGCATATTTTTCTTTTAACAGCTGAGGACACCAAAGGAATCAGAACTGATGCTTGTCTTTCAGGAAATCAAAACCTCAGATTCCTTTGTCCAAATATATTAAACCAGTAGTTGCTGGGCACCAGTGGCTCACACCTATAATCCCAGCTACGGAGGAGGTTGACATTAGAGGATCAGGTTTGAAACCAGCCTAGGAAAGAATTAACCACTGAAAAGCAAGAAGTGGCTGAAATGGTAGAGTGCTAGCCCTGAGCTAAAAAGCTAAGGGACAGCTCCAGGTTCTAAGATCAAACCCCAGTACTGGCATAGATAGATAGACAGACAGACAGACAGATAGATAGATAGATGGATAGATTAAAAAATACCTAGTACTTGTGGTGAATCTTTAAAATACCCCAATACAGGTAAGGACCACGGATACTCCAATTTTTTTTGGGGGGGGGGGTGAAGCTGAGATTGAACCCAGAGCCTTTACTAGACAGTGGGTTACCACTTTGAGCTATACCCTCGGCCTTTTTGTTTTTATTGTGTTCTTGAGATAGGATCTTGCGACCTCTGCCTGGGCTGACTTAAACTTACATGTCTCCTACTCTTCCCTCTCCAGTGGCTGGGATTTACAGGCATGTGTCTTTACGCCCAGCTCGATAGACATTATTTGTCAGTGAGGGAGAGCTTTACAAGGAAAGACAGCTGAGCTTATCTTAAAGAGTGTGGAGGAGCCCACCAGGGAGAAGAAAGCATTTCATAAGGAGTGAATTCAACACAAAGGTTATGTTGTGTTTGGGAGTTGGCAAATAGCCTGGTGTGACTGCACTGTAGGGTTCAAAATCAAGATTGTAGGTGCACAGGAGGGAGTGTAGGAGGTGAAAGACGGAACAAGGTTATGAAAAACCTTGTTGAAATTAGATTTTTTTGGGGGGGGAGCAGCGATGGTCTATCAGAATTTATTGTCAATTATTAAAGGAGAAAACATTTTTAAAACTACTGGAACTTGAACTCAGAACCTGGGCATTGCCCCTGATCAAGGCTAGTGCTCTACCATTTGAGCCACAGTGCCACTTCCAGCTTTTTTTGAGTAGTTTATTGGAGATAAGCGTCTCATGGACTTTCTTGTCAGAGCTGGCTTTGAACTGCAACCCTCAGATCTTATCCTCTTGAATAGTTAGGATTACAGGTGTGAGTCACCAGCATCTGGCCCTTAGCATTTTTACTTGAGGCTGGCACTCTTTGAGCTGTAGCTTCACTTATGGCTTTTTGGTGGTTAAATGGTGATGTGAGTCTCTAGATTTGTCTGCTCAGGCTGCCTTTTAACTCTGATTCTCAGATCTTGGCCTCCTGAGTAGCTCGGAGTAAGGTATGAGCCACTGGCACCCAACTTAGATTTATGGTTTAGAAAGATCACTTCAGTAGAAGATTTGACCAGAAAAGAGATCAGAAACAGAATTAGGAATCCACGTAAGAACTGATGAAAGCTTTGTAGAAGACAGTGACAGTAGGATTAGAAGGACACAAATTGGAGAGCAATTCAGGAAATAGAATTAATTATGCTTGGTGATTGGCTAGGTTTGGAATTTGCAGTAGGAGATAAAAGAAATAATGAAAAATTTATTCCAGAGCTGCTTTTACTTTAGAAACTGGTACAGAAGATATGGATGGTGGGAAGAGGTTTAGGAGGAATGGAAAAGAACTTTGATTTTAGATAGAACTACCAATCAGCTGGCTTGGATCATCAATTACCGTGTGGGTTTTTGAAGGGAGAATGGGTTAACAATGAGTATCTGGGTGTGATTATTATTTAAGGGTATGAAAAGCCCTTAGAAATTCAGACACAGCTAGTGGAATGAGAAGAACACACTTCAAGCACAACAAGCAGGCAGGCTGCAGGGCTTCTCAGAAGGAAGTAGTCCAATTGCTTGCTGTAGGCAATGGCCACAGAAGTGCTTTCCTCCCAGGTTATGCCCTCTTCAGAGGGCATTGGTGTTCTTCTGGAGGCTAGAGAAAAAATTACTAATCTTGAAGAGATATTTACTTCTTCCTGTTACCATCTTACAATTAATTTTTTTTGTTTTTTAGTTTTAGGTTTTTTTTTTTTTTTTTTTGCCAGCCCTGAGGCCTCAGGGTCTGGGCTCTATTCCTGAGCCTCTTTGTGCCAAAGGCTAGCACTCTATCACTTAAGCGACAGTACCACTTTTGGCCTTTTCTGAGTAGGTTATTGGAGATAAGAGTCTCACAGATTTTCTTGCCTGGGCTGGCTTTGAACTGTGACCCTCAGGTCTCAGCCTCCTGAGTAGCTAAGCTTATAGGTAGGTGTGAGCCACTGTTGCCTGGCCTTTATTTATTTGTTTGTTTGTTTGTTTGTTTTAATAATGGTTCCTTTCTGCAGGCTCTTCCCATGCCCTCAAGACATTTTATGGCCAGGTGCTAGTGATTTGTGCTTGGAATCCCAGATACTCAGAAGGCTAAGATCTGAGGATCATGGTTTGAAACCAGCTTAGAAAAGTCTGTGAGATTCTTATCTGCAGTTAACCAGCAAAAAAGCAGAAGTAGAGGTGTGGACCAGGTGGTAGAGTGAAGCAATGAACAAAAAAGCCATGTAAGCGTGCAAAGCCCGAAGTTCAAGCCCAGTACTGGCACATATGTTCCCTCTCTCCCTCTCTCTCTCTCTCTCACACACACACACACCCATACATATCACACCACTTCATAGAACTTGAATTGCTGAAACTTGAGATGTAATTCACTTCACATAGAACAAACTTACTTTTCTCAGTGCATGCCGTGAAGATGTCCTCTCTGCTCGTGAAACTTGCTTTGAATAATCCAGTTCCCTAAAGCCCAAGTCTTATGGGGTAGGAGGGGTTAGACATCCTGTTCCTGGCTTAGATTGGATGGAAGTCTGTTCTGTACCTCAGAGTCTCTGCATAACTTCTGCATCATTGTTTGACAGGGAATTCAAATAGAGTAATCTGTGACTGGGATGTGTTGTGCCAAGTCGTGAGACCACCACCAAGAAGACCACTGAGACTCAGACATTCCGAAATGCAAAAGCAAGGCAAGGCTTTATTTAAGTGAGCTGCAGCTCGGGCCTCATCCTACCCACCGACACAGCGGAGGTTAGGAGGGAGCCCCGAGCTGTGATTACACAGGGCCTATAAAGGCAAAGAACAAGGTTACAAGAATCAGGTGTTCAAGCAAGATTAGGACACAGGTACAAATCTGATTGGCTCAGGGTTCGATTCTAAAATGGGGTTCACGTGGTAAAATGGGGCTCACGTGGTAAAATGGGGTTCACGTGGTAAAGTGGGGTTCACGTGGTAAAGTGGGGCCTGACTTCAAAGTCTGGCACTTCATTTCCCCCTTTTTCTTTTTGGTTCCTTGGGAGCCAATCATGGCTCCATTCTGTCCATTTCAATGGCTTGCATGTCTAGGGGATGATATAGAGATAAGGCATGGGCCAATAGGGCCCAAAGTAGTAACCAAAGGGCTTGTCACAATTTCTTACAAGTACAGTTTCTGTACCTCTGTTTTGCATGCCTCTAGTTTATCCTGCCTCACCTTCCCAAAAACAATTCTGGTCCCTCAGTTTTAAAGGGGGGCTGATGGGTGAAGATCATCCATCTTCTGTAATTTCTTCAGGCTGACTCAGGGGCGTTGACCTTACCTAGCCAGGAACCTATAACCTTAGTCTACTTTACCAAGGGACTGCAGGATTACTGCAAACTGAAAATTAACTTTCAGCTATACAGACTTACCATTAGCTGTATAGTGTTTAGTATCCAAATGTAAGCAACAAAATAATACATAAACTTCTCAGCTGTGCTCTAAGGGTCGGGTGGCTATACCCGTATTCCTGAGCAAGCCCAAAACTACGTAAAATAAGGGGGTCACCTCACTTTGGAGTGAGCTGCCAAAATAACATCAACACTAGCCAGGTAGTAGGGAAAGAAGGCAAAAAGAAAATTATAACAATATTCAGTCTAACTTTCTTTTCTTGAGGCGAAGGCAAAGCGGCTGAGTTGGGTGCTTGGAGACCTCCCATGTTCCACCACGGTAGTTGTCGTCCAGGGCAAAGGGGTCAGCTGGCCTGGCGTGGAAGCAATGAACCCAAGTGGTGATGCCGTCTAGGGTTCCTTCCACCGTGGTTCTAAGGATTTCAGTCCCCTGGTCTTAATAAATGGGGGGTAGGGACAGAAGCAGAATCATATAATGCCTTAAGTTGGGGTCACATTCTTGTGCACGAGCTGCAAATAATCGAATTTACACAAAAATTCAGCATCATCCAAATCAGCAAGCAATTCAGTCTGAAGGCTAGGGATAATGGGCGTGGCGTACCCGTACATTATTTCAAAAGGAATAAAGCCAAGCTGATAGGGAGAATTTCTTACTCTAAGCAGAGCAAAAGGAAGGAGTGACACCCAGTCTGGGCCAGTCTCTAAGGCCAGTTTAGTTAAGGTCTCTTTTAGAGTCCAATTCATTCTCTCTACCTGTCCTGAACTCTGGGGTCTATAAGTACAATGCAATTTCCAATCTGTCCCCAGTGCTGCAGCTATTCCCTGACTTACTTTTGAGATGAAAGCCTGTCTGTTGTCTGACCCAATGGTGGATGGGAAGCCATACCTGGGTAGGATTTCTTCCAGGATCTTCTTAGCCACTACATTTGCAGTCTCATGCTTTGTTGGATATGCTTCAACCCATCCTGAAAAGGTGTCTACAAAAACTAGCAAATATTTGTAATTTCTGTGAAATCTACTTCCCAATACACACCTGGCCTATTCCCACAGAGGCGAGCTCCTTTAGTAATCTGTTGATTGGGGGCATTGGCAAGCTGACAGGCCTTTAACAGATCTCAATAAGGACACAATCTCAGGTCTACAAGCTTTCTTTCCTAAACAGATGTATCAGCTTAAAATTCTCACTGCCAGTCAGGGCTTTGAGTAAATGCGGGGGGGTGAGATTTTAATATATCCTCTCATTTGACAAACTTACCCTTACTAACCACTATCACAGATGACTGGCAAGTTCCTGCCCAGTAGACAGACATGGGCATTGGAAAGGCATGCTTATGAACTATTCTTCTAGGACTTCCCGGCTTTGATTAACTTTTGAAAGGCCAAACAGGAGTGACTCTAGGATCTGACACCATCTCTGCCATCCAAGCAGTGGCTTACTGCCTCTGGATGCTCCATCACTTTTGTCTCAGGAGGAGTGACTTTCCACTGGACTTGGACTCAGGGCCTGAGCACTGTCCCCCAGCTCTCCAGCTCAAGACTAGCACCCTACCACTTTGAGCTCCACACAACTCCGTTCCCAGCACTCTGCTGGCTGATTAGAGACAAGTCTCTCACAGGGACCTTTCTTTGCCCAGGCTGGCTTCGAACCGCAGATTCAGATCAGTGAGTCTTATAAGAGGCCACTTTACTCCAATTATAAGCAACAAGGTGGTCCACACAGAAGTAGTTTTTAAGCATGCTCTCTTACCTGGAACTTATTAAGGGTCAGTATTAGATCTTGACAAACTTGCAGGAATCACCTGTGCTTCTCTGTGGGCCTGCTGGAAACTGTTACAAAAAACCTACAAAGAAGCTGGAATGGCAATTAAACATTTTGGTAGCCATAATTCTCCTTTTCTCACTTTGCAGTAATTATTTAGGATAATTTTACTTCCAAATTTCTTATCTAGAAATGTATTCTTGATTTCCAAAGCCTTTTTAACACTAACACAACACTTTAGCTTTTATCTGCATCGGAAAAACTGAAGCTCACAGGCGTTCTGAAACCAGGTGCCGCCCTTTGCCTAAGGGCTACTTGTTTCAAAAGAGTCTCTTTTTTTTTCTTCAGTCCCAGTTACTGCAGGGCATGAAGACCTTTGAATTTTTCCTTAATGCAAGAATTACAATTAGAAATACTTATCCATTCAGCTTTCCAATATATTAGTGAGAAACATTGGCCCATTTTGCCATTTCTTCCTACATACATAGAGTTAATGAGAGTTTACTTATATCCCCATTTGTTTAGTATATATATATCCTTTTAAATCCAAATTTCTGATGCTTAGATCTGATTTTTTTTTAAATTTTAATTAAAGAACCCTGAGAAATCCTTTAAAGCATTTGGTAATGCTTAAACTTGATGACCCTTTGACTTTAAACTTAAACTTAGTTTTGCATCATACTGCAGTCTTGAACATGTTCACACTCACACATGCACACACACATGCATTTTCAAAAGATCTTAAAGCACGCTGAATAAGCATCGGCCATACATTTTAAGACAAAAACCCTTAACAAATGATTTTAGCATTCTCCAGCCTCATTTCCCAGGGCTTGATAGTTTTAGTAAAACAGTTTTAGTCTTAGTAAAACATTTTAGCGCACTAAACAATTTTCTGCTTAAGGAGGCTGGGTAGGGGTCCCCCTAGAGTTCTTTTTTTGCGGACACTCACTGATTGACTGATTGTGGGCTGTCACCTGTACATCTTTCCAGTGAGCTAAAGTCAAGTCCAGGGGAGTGGAAGGAACGTTCCCCATCATCTGTTTGTCAGTCAGGCACAGCGTAAGAAAGAAACACAAAAATAATCACAGGCACAAAGACCAGACAACACTTACAGACAGACTTAGGGAGCTGCGGCTTACAGGTTCGACTGGGTCTCTCCTGTCCCTGTGAGGGGGCAGACCACACAGTATTGAGGCTCTCTCTCCCGTTCCTGTGTAGGAGCGGACCAGACAACCCCGAAAATAGAGTGGACTGGACGGGCGCCTGTTAGAAGGGCCTCCCGGTGCAGTCCTTCAGGTTCAGGGTGGTAGTGGGAAGCCTGAGCCCCCTGTGGAGGGCTTGAGGTGTCCCCAAGTCCTCCAGGACTGCCCATACGAGCGTGTCCACTCTGGCTGGTCCTTCACTACCTACAGGTTCAGATTCAGGCGGCTGGTCAAAACAGAAAACAAGGGGCTGGGGATATGGCCTAGTGGCAAGAGTGCCTGCCTCATATACATGAGGCCCTGGGTTCGATTCCCCAGCACCACATATACAGAAAATGGCCAGAAGGGGCGCTGTGGCTCAAGTGGCAGAGTGCTAGCCTTGAGCAAGAAGAAGCCAGGGACAGTGCTCAGGCCCTGAGTCCAGTCCCCAGGACTGGCCAAAAAAAAAAAAAAAAAAAAAAAAACAGAAAACAAAACTACAAATCACACAGACACAGACACACAGAATGAACAGCGCTTCGGAGTCTGGGGTCTCGGGGGTCTCTGGGGCCATCCCGGACAAAACCCCAAATGTTGTGCCAAGTCGTGAGACCACCACCAAGAAGACCACCGAGACTCAAGACATTCCGAAATGCAAAAGCAAGGCAAGGCTTTATTTAAGCGAGCTGCAACTCGGGCCTCGTCCTACCCACTGACACAGCGGAGGTTAGGAGGGAGCCCCGAGCTGTGATTACACAGGGCTTATAAAGGCAAAGAACAAGGTTACAAGAATCTGGTGTTCAAGCAAGCAAGATTAGGACACAGGTACAAATCTGATTGGCTCAGGGTTCGATTCTAAAATGGGGTTCACGTGGTAAAATGGGGCTCACGTGGTAAAATGGGGTTCACGTGGTAAAGTGGGGTTCACGTGGTAAAGTGGGGCCTGACTTCAAAGTCTGGCACTTCAGATGGACCAGGCATTCCCCCCTTCCCCCAATTTCTGGATTCCTTGAACTTCCTATTGTGAAAATGGCTTTTCATTAGATCGACAGGAAACTCATTTGTTTCAGATCTAGACAACCGTGAAGGCTATCAGCCCTTGTGACTGAGCATTATCCCACCTACTACAGGTATTGGGAAGTTTTCCTTTTGGAAGTCTCTAATCTGCAGAAAATGAGTAAAGACAAGGCACCTATAGGCCTAGCTACTCAGGAGGCTGAGAACTGAGGATTAAGGTTCAAAGCCAGCCCAGGCAGGGTAGGCTGTGAAACTCTTATCTCCAATTAAGCACCAGGAAGCCAGAAATGGTGCTATAGCTCAAGTAGCAGAGAACTAGCCTTGAGAAAAAGAGCTCACAAACAGCGCCCAGGCCCCAAGTTCAAGTCCCATGACTGGAAAAAAAATCTAAGTAAAAGAATAAAAATATAGTAATAAAAGAATGAAAGGAGAGGAGCTGGGAATATGGCCTAGTGACAAGAGTCCTTGCCTCATATACATGAAGCCCTGGGTTCTATTCCTCAGCACCACATATACAGAAAATGGCCAGAAGTGGCGCTGTGGCTCAAGTGGCAGAGTGGTAGCCTTGAGCAAAAAGAAGCCAGGGACAGTGCTCAAGCCCTGAGTTCAAGCCCCAGGACTGGCAAAAAAAAAAAAAAAGAATGAAAGGAGAGGAAAGATATTGATATATATGTATATGTATATAATTTTTTTTCAAGCAGCTACCATGAGCCAAACCCCTGCTGTGTATCTTGCATGATCTTACTCAAGCCTTACAATAACTGTTTGAGGTATCATTCTACTGAATTTAAGGACAAGAAAACCAAAGTTTCAGGATGTTAGATAAATTACCAAAATCATACTACAAATACACAATGGCCTGAGATTCCAACCCTGATAGTTTCTCCAAAGCCTATGATCTCACAAGCAAGCAATAAAGGTGAAAGAGAGAGAGAGAGAGAGAGAGAGAGAGAGAGAAATAGAGAGAGGGCTAGCACTGGTGGTGCATACTTGCAATTCCAGTCATCAGAAAGTTGAGGCAGAAGGATCACTTGGGAGTTTGGCAAGCCTGGACTACATAACAAGACTGTCTCAAAACTAAAACAAGACAGGGGGAATAAGAGAAAGAGAGAGAGGAAAAGAGGGCCAGAGAAAGAGAGAGAGGCAGAGAGAGAGGAGTAGGAAGGAAAAAGCACTATTGTTTACTTTCCCAGCTTGTTTCTTGCAGTTCACACTCAAGGTTTTCAATCTTTTTCTCCCTTTTTGTAAGCAGTGAGAATGCTCCCTTTTCATTGCCTGGAATCTTCACCAATCTCTTTTAAACTTCTACCCACCTCGGCTGGCAAAATCCCCCCATTTCTCTCGGAGCCTGCCAACTTGGAGACAGCATTCATGGCTGAAAGAGAATTCTTCCAGAAAGATGCAGGGCCCGCCTGCCTCTGACCACACACCACTCAGTCCTGCTGTTTGCACAGCTGTATTTGTTGCTCTTAATGGTAGAGAAGAGAGGCCCGAAAGATGCTTGGTTTTAAAAAACTTTTCATGGTCTAACTAGAAGGAATTATACAAAGGGGCAGAGGTTTCCCATTGCTTTCCTATAGGCTCACATTCTTTTGTTTTTTAATTCTGTCTCTTGTCAGTGAGGGGCATTATGGCAATTATTATATAAATGTTACCATTTATTTTTAAGATTTGCCTGAGGGAAGTTTCTTCCTAAAGAAATCATTTTTCTCTCTTTCTAAAAATTATGAAGTTCTCTTCTAAATGGAATATTTGTGACTTTTCTCTGACCAGAACTGGTTCATTGTATTCAGTGATCGTATCATTGACCCAGGCTGACTCATCCTCTGCCTTCTGCCTCCCCCAACAACCCTGCATCTGTTTTTCAACTTAAAGCCACTGTTGATGGAATCCCACCATGAAGGAAAATACTGTGAGTCAATACGCTTTGGGCCAAGTCCAACTCTTAGATAATGAAGTCAGTAGTAATTGTGTAAGAAGGAATGTGCCCTGTGATAGTAATAAATCTTCTATTTGTATGCTATAAACATAAATGTATTCCAAGGTCTTTTTTGTTTTTGTATGTGTGCTGGTAGTAGGACTTTGAACTCAGAGCCTTGTGTTCTTGACTGGCTTTTTGTTTAAGGCTGGTGCTTTGTTTAAGGCTTGAGCCTTACCTCCATTTCCAGCTTTTTTTTTTTTTTTTTGCCAGTCCTGGGGCTTGAACTCAGAGCCTGAGCACTGTCCCTGGCTTCTTTTTGCTCAAGGCTAGCACTCTACCACTTGAGCCACAGCACCACTTCCAGCCTTTTCTATATATATGGTGCTTGGCAATCGAACCCAGGGCTTCATGTAGATGAAGTGAGCACTTTACCACTAGGCCATATTCCGAGCTTTTAAAAAGTGTATGTAGGGCTGGGAATATGGCCTAGTGGCAAGAGTGTTTGCCTCATACACATGAAGCCCTGGGTTTGATTCCCCAGCACCACATATACAGAAAACGGCCAGGAGTGGTGCTGTGGCTCAAATGGCAGAGTTCTAGCCTTGAGCAAAAAGAAGCCAGGGACAGTGCTCAGGCCCTGAGTTCAAGCCCCAGGACTGGCAAAAAAAAAAAAAGTGTATGTAATCTTTAAAAAATTATCTTTAAGTAGGTGTTTCAATTCAACATGCCAGTTTATAAGTACAATCTATCTTAATCAATGCACCCTTCCATCATTCTCCCACATCTCTCCCAACCTTACCCATCCCCTCAAGTTTCCTGATTCCACTGTCATATATGTACCTTAAAATTTGTGACTGTACTTGCCCAGCTTTTCTCTCTCTATTTGTTTTCCTTCATGCCCCTTAACATTTTTTTTGCTGGTTAACTGAGATAAATGTCTCTTAGATTTATCTGTCTGGGCTGGTTTTGAACCACAGTCTTCAGATTTCAGCCTCCTGATCTAGGATTTTGTTTTTTTGGTCTTAGTGCTTGAACTCAGGGCCTACGTGATGTCCCTGAGCTTTTGAGCTCAAGGCTGGTTCTGTATCACTTTGAGCCACAGCTGCATTTCCAGTTTTCTGATAGTTAACTGGATTTAAGAATATCAGACTTTCCTGACCCAGCCAGCTTTGAACTATGATCTTCAGATCTCATCCTCCTGAGTAGCTAGGACTATAGGTGTGAGCCACTATTGCCTGGTCTGAGCTAGGATTTTCAAGGCTTTTTTGAAATTATCTAAATATGCATTCCCATGCTCCCATAACACATTTAATGACTCTTTACAGAACCACTTTAACTTAGATAGATACTAATTATCAGTGAGTAGACTTTAGTTAAGAATGGAAATAGAGAAGAAACGTTTATTTGTAGTAAACATGAGCCCTCCTTGGGGTTTTCTTGTGTTGCTAAAGCATTCATACCTTTAGAAGCTAAAGCGATATTCCCTTCCCCTATGAATCTCAAAGCACAAGCTCTGTGATTAATAGTGAGAACATCAGACCATGTAATAAAGGGGTGTTGATAGAGTAATGTCTAGAGAATTGTTGTATGCTCAGGAAATTGTACTGAAAAGGTTCTTTCCAGGTAGATGCTGTGCTCGTGTGCTGGCTGTCTCCAAACTAAATGGATCCCAAATCAGATTCTGGGAGGTATATAAACCATATTAAACATTATATTTGGGCCAAAAGTCCCTTCTCCTTTCCACAGGAATTACAATTTTGATCAAATCAGTGCTGAACAGTATTACTTTTTCTTCCTTACTACGGTGTGTCTAGAAATGGTTTGTGACAGAAAGTCTTTTTATAGCTTTGCTTTCAACATGCATTTATGTTTTAATGATACATTCTCCGCTTGTAAAAATGTAATTATCACACACAGAAAATCCAACACATTTTAAGCTTTCTGAGTATATTTAAGCTGTCAACAGATGCTGTTTGACATCCAACATTACTTGGCTTCCTCCTTTAATGGTGAGGATTGTTTCTAAAGACAGTCTGATGACACAAGACTCACTCCTGAATCCTGCTGGAGCATTTGAACTAAGAATGACCTGCATGGACCGGGGGTGCTTGGGTCATCTGTCACTAATCGCAGTATTGATCTGGCTAGGGTGGCTAGGGTACTGTATACGGAGGGTACGGCTGTGGTGGAGGTACTGACAGCCATCACAGAGACTTTTGTGATGGGCTTGATTCCTCATTGTCTTGCCCAAGCTCTGGAACCCTTGGGCAGTAAGTGACCTGGTTTCAAAAGGACCCTTCTAGGTCAAAAGGGCATGTTGGTCCTTGCATATTTTTTTCTCCTAGGTCATCCTTTAGCACTTCCAAGTAAACAACAGAAAAGAAAACCCAAAACCATTACAAAAGCCTGTACTTTGACAAATCTCCAACATGTAGGAAGTTATCCTTACCACCTGGATTTACTAGTTATTATTATTTAGCGCGCGTGTGCACGTACTTCTTACTGGGATTTAAACTCAAAGCCTTCTACTCTTGCTTTTATCCACTCAAAGCTGATGCTCTACCACTTAAGTTATCCTTCTAGCTCTGGCATTTTTATCTGTCTGGGCTGGCTTTGAATCATGATCTTCAGATCTTAGCTTCCTGAGTAGTGACGATTACAGGTGTGAGCTACCAGTGCCTGGCCTTCTTTATTGTTTCTATCTATCCAAACCATTGCGACCAGAAATGTAGCTATGGTCACCCCTGAATCTTTCAGCAAACATTTTCTAAGAATAAGGATATTTTCCCATCAACACATAATGCCATTATTATACTGGAGAGAATTAATAATAGTTCCCAAATGCCATCTAAATGACTTATCCCTATTCAAATTTTCCTGTACATACCCCAAATCCTTATAGTGTTTTTTCAAAATGAGGTTACTTCCGTCACTTATGTTTTATGTCTATTATGTAAGATTTATTAGGTCAAATAGCTAATTTTTATGTTCAAAAGCATGGTGATCTGGGTGCAGTGGCTCATGCTGTATTTCCCATTTCCTGCCAGGCAAGAGAAGAAGGATTGTAGTGTGAGACCAGACTAGGCAAAAGCTCATGAGACACAATCTCAATAGCACAGTACTAGAGAGTAAAGTGCTACATGACACTCTGTAAATATTAGGTGTTGATAAACAAACCACCTTTTACCTTCTTTTGTGGTGCTGAGAATGGAGCCCAGGACCTCCTGTGTGCCGCAGCCTGCATTTGACTGTTGCATGGCCCAGGCAATTTGTAAGTGAATTTGCCTTATCAGAAAGATGGAACACACGAACACATACATTGCAAATACTTCAATGAAAGTATTAACTACCAGTAATCTGGAAGAGTCAGAGGAAGTCGTGTATTGGATTTGACATTTGAATGGAGTCTTAAAAGGAATATTTTGCCAGAGATAGATGGGAGAAGGTGTTCCAGGAGGAAGAAACAGCATATGCAGAGGTTTGAAGACAGGTTTGGGAGCTGGTTGTAGATGGAGTAGGATGGAGTGGTAATAGAGACTTCTTCACCATGCTTGTCCACCCAGCAGTCTGCTCTCTGCCTTCTGTACTCAGTTCTCTCAGGAGCAGTCGGATCTGCGTGTGTGTGTGTGTGTGTGTGTGTGTGTGTGTTGTGTGTGTGTGTGTGTGTGTGTGTGTGTGTGTGTGTCCATTCTAGGGCTTGAACTCAGGGCTTGGGCTCTGTCTCTGAGTGTTTGTGTTCAAGACTAGCACTCTACTACTTGAGCCACAACTCCACTTTGTGTTTTTGGTGCTTAATTGAGATAAGAATCTTACAAACTTTCCTACCTGGGCTGCCTTTGAACTGTGATCCTCAGATCTCATCCTTCTAAGTAGCTAGGATTACAGGTATGAACCACTGGCTCTTGGCGTGCCCACCTCTTAGTAACTTAGCCTCAACATCCCTTCCATTCAGTCAGTGTCAATTGGATTCTATTCTCATCCATCTTTATGTCCAGTAGTGGTTTTCTTGAATAATGAATGGGATGCAGAAGCAGTCCAGAACTTTCTCAACTATTTTTTAAACAATTTCTTAACTAGGATTCTAAAAAACAAAACAAAACACCCCCCCCCCATAACATTACAGTTTTTAGTGGTCCCCACCACTTTTTTTGGTAAGTGACAGTATGGTGTAGCAGTTAAAAGAACTGATCAGACAGATTTCAGTTTGAAACTTGCTATGTTATTTAATGTGTCTGTAGTCTTGGTTGGGAAACTTAAAAATCTTTGAGTCTTTGTTTTTTTTCAAGTAGAACATGAAGGTTAGTGACTGAAATACTCTAAATTTCCTCTTCTTCTTCCCCTACCCCCAGTGAGGAGCAGGAAAGGGCTTTATGGAGCGCTTTTCCTTATTTTTAATACTGAGATTTGGACTCAGGGGCTTATATTTGCTGGGCTGGCCTGATATCATAGAGCCATGCCTCTAGTCCTGTTATGTGCTTAATTTTTTAGGATAGGGTCTTCCCACCTGGGCATGTACCTGGGCCTTCATTCACCCACTTCTAGGCTTCCCCTAGCATCTGAGACCACAAGAGTGCATCACTAAGTCCAGCACATGGATTGAGTCTATTCAGATTGAGTCTCACAGATTTGAGTCTCACCCTGGTCTGGAACTTCAGTGTTTCCAATCTCAGCCTTCTATATAGCTTATGATGACAGGAGAGTGGCACTGCTCCCAGCTATGGGTTGAGAAGGGACCTCATGAACTTTTCTGGCTGGGTTAGCATCAGACCATGATCTTTCCATTTTCAGCTGCTTTGGAAGCTAGTTGTACAGGGGTTAGTCACCAGTGCCTGGCTCCTGGGCCATCTGCAAAGGCCCAAGTGAAAGACTGAAGGAAGAGAAAATCAGTGCAACCTGGTACTTGCAGTTGGGCTGTTGTACAAGTGTTCTCTGAACACATTTTATTTTATCTTTTCTGATCTTCAACTGGACTATGAACAGTAAAAAGGTTGTTTTTCTTCTGTTTATCTTTATCTCAATTAGGACTGACTGCACAAAGGGGTGACCCATGAAAAAAATTTCTCTCTCGTGTGTGTGTGTGTGTGTGTGTGTGTGTGTCTGTCTGTCTGTTTGATGGCACTGGTGTTTCAACTCAGAGTCTTAGCTTGGTAGGCAGGTGCTCTACTCCTTGAGTCACACCCCCATTCTGTTTTGGTTGTTATTTTTCAGCTAGGCTCTTGCATTGTTTGCTTAGGGTAAGTCTCAGACCTTGATTGTCTTCCCTAGGGCTTTCTATGTAGCAGGGATTATAGGCATGAACCACCACACTAGGCAATAAGCCTAAAACCACCAGTTCCTTGATCTCCACCTCCTGAACAGCTGGAGTTACAGATATGAGTCACTGCACCTGACCTAAACTTAAGTTTTTATCATAAATCCTTTTCTCCAAGAAGTACTGTAACAATGGAACACAGACATGATCAAATCCAATTTCCCTTAAGCTGGCAGTATATATCGCTTCTACTGTCTTAGCATACCTGCTGTCAACTAATGTCTCTCATATTTCACTGAAATAACCAGTGGAATTGTGACTCATAAAATTGGTTTAGAACCCAAATTCAATAAAAGCAAAGTTAATTATGTTTGTAAGAGAATAAGCATACAGTGAGATCAATATGCAAATTGTGACCTTCAGTGGACTTCTGTCTTCTTTTAAGCTCTTAGTCCTGCAAAGATTAATTTACTACCTACAACTTCATTTTATGGAAACCACTAGGACAAAGATTTTGTAGTGCTGGGAATTGAACTTAGGACCTTGTATGTGCTAGGCAAGTGCACTACCACTAGGCTATACCCTCACTCCATTGGTAATCCATTAGCAATCTCCATTAGTAGATTTTTAATTTTTTACATATCAGTGATATATGTACTTATGTGTCTGTGTAATAGGGGATGAGGCAAATAAATATATTGAGCTTTACATTAAAAAGAGTAGCAGGGGGCTGGGGATATAGCCTAGTGGCAAGAGTGCCTGCCTCGGATACACGAGGCCCTAGGTTCGATTCCCCAGCACCACATATCCAGAAAACGGCCAGAAGCAGCGCTGTGGCTCAAGTGGCGGAGTGCTAGCCTTGAGCGGGAAGAAGCCAGGGACAGTGCTCAGGCCCTGAGTCCAAGGCCCAGGACTGGCCAAAAAAAAAAAAAAAAAAAGAGTAGCAGGGGCTGGGAATGTGGCTTAGTGGTAGAGTGCTTACCGAGCATGTATAAAGCCCTGCGTTTGATTCCTTTGTACCACATAAACAGAAAAAGTCAGAAGTGGCACTTGAGCAAAAGAAGCTCAGGAACAGCACCCAGGTAATGTATTCAAGTTCCAGGACTGGCAAAAAAAGAAAAAAGAGTAGACAAATTTGGAAAGTTATATTTATGTCAACAGTTTCTAGGCACCATAGTTTGACATCATGTTTGATGTCATGGGAACTACACATTAAGTAGGACATTTGTTGGTATAATCTACTGGAAGAAGTTGTGTTTAAACACTCAGTATTTGTTGGTTTGTGTTTAAACAGAGACTCGTAGCAAAAAATAGTAGAATGAAAAACAGATGAGAAGTTCTCAGATCTCAACTTTCATTGAAGGAAATAAGAAGGTAAGGCTGGCTGGAAGAAATAACAAAAATAAATCAGAGAACGTAATGCAAATGTGACTGAAGAACAATGTATAGGCCGTCCATCGTACTATTTGAACATCTGGAAAAATCATCTGTGGCCTTGTACCTTCCCACCATGACACTGTGCCAGGTAGCATAATAGGTAGTGGATATTTCTAAAACTCACTCATACACAGGAAACAGCTGGTAATAACATACAGGAGTGACTACAAACTGCAAATTCCTTCATAACCATCAACATAATTTACCTTTGTATCCCTAAATATTGGACCTGTTCCAGCTCTTCCTATGAGACGAAGCATGATATATCTGAAATCAGAGTGAAACAAACACTGGCTGCTTTAATTATAAAAATATATAAGTCTGGGGCTGGGAATGTGGCTTAGTGGTAGAGTGCTTGCCTAGCATGCATGAAGCCCTGGGTTCGACTCCTCAGTTCCACTTAAACAGAAAAAGCTGGAAGTGGCCCTGTAACTCAAGTGGTAGAGTGCTAGCCTTGAGCAAAAGAAGCACAGGGACAGTGCCCATGCCCCAAGTTCAAGCCCTAGGACTGCCATATATATATAATCTCTCTCTCTCTCTCTCTCTCTATCTATCTATCTATCTATGTAGACACATTGCTAGAAGCTTAAGCTTCATTAGTCAGATGCTAAATAAGCTACTTTGTGACTACTGATAACTTCTTTTCTATAAATCCCTAAGTGTTTTTTCCCCAGAGATGTTTCATCAACACCTACTATGATTAGAGTAGCTTTCCCAAATGTTTCTGAAGACCTCAGAGCAACTTGTAGTAAACAATGGTGTCAGAGGCCATAGGTCATGGTTAGTATTAAAGCAGGGGATGAACTTCTAGCTCCTTGTTTGTTCTGAACTTACTGAAAGGGTCATTTGGACCCAGTATAGAAAATAGTTAAGTAAGACTGGACTATATGTCAGGTGCTGATGGTTCATGACTATAATCACAGCTTTTCAGGAAGTGCAGAATTGGAGAATCATAGTTTGAGGCCAACCCCAGACTGAAAAGTTTATAAGACTTCATCTTCAAAAACAACTGGCAAAGTGCTGTGCTGGAGGTAAGACTCAAGTGATAGAGCACCAGATGAGAAAGCACAAAGCTCCGAGTTCAAATCCTATACTCACAAAGGAGAGATGGAGAGAGGAAGTGAGAGGGAGAAAGAAAGAGAGAGAACTACCTAAGGAAAAGGCTGTTTCTTTTATTTTTATTGTTTCTTTGCCTTAGGGAGTTGAAATAGTTGTTTAATTCTCAGATAACTCTAATTTTTCTTATCTCCCTTCTTTGGTGTAGTTTGTCTCCATTATTTTTTTCCTTTATAAGAGGAAGTTTTACTGTTAATTATCTACCTTAATAGTTTCAGAAAGAGGAACAGATTAGCTCAGTCCAACATGCTTGGCTGTTGGCAGAATCTAGTGAAGCCAAGTGTTCTGATTGCTAAGGATTTAATTTGGATGCCTTTAATATTTAGCCATCTAACACTTCAAACATAATCCAAAATTAATGTATCATCGCCTTCCTTCTCACTTAAAGACGACAACTATCTCACTTCATTATGGAAATGTTTTCATTAAATATGATTCCCAGAGGATCAAGTTCCCTGGAGAATACAGCCATGAGGACAGTGCACAGAAAGTAAAATTCAAAATAAAACTGTATAATTTATTAATCTAAGGATACAAAACCTTCCAATATATTAAGAAATAAATCCAGTTACAAATGCACTAAGAGTTTCATGTGAAGAGATTCTAGTATAACTGGAAAAGGCTGGCTATTTACAAGATACACAAGCAGGAGCGGTGCACCTTGCCCAGCGCTGGCCCTCAGAAGCCGAAAGTGTTCTTTCCACTGTAGGCCACATACAAGAATCCATCTTCATCCTTTTCCTTCTCGTAAAGCTGTCCCATAGTTAGGCTGGACTGTGGAACTGTCTTATCCACAAACAAGAAGATCGCCTTCTCAGAAGGAAGCTGGATCCTTTTCCTGATGATCCACATGAACTGAGCCACAGTGATATCAGATGGAACCAAGTACTTCCGCTTGTCAGTGTCAACAATCTGAGAGCCTGAGATTTTTCCACAATCACCGGAACGCGGTCAGGGTACTTCGCTCGGATCTTCGCGGATTCCATGCATCTGTGTTCCAGAGAGTGGTCCTCCTTGAACATCCACTTCATAGCGGCGGTGGGTAGGGGGCAGAGCCGGCCCTCGGAGCCGCGGAGTCCGGCGAACTGACCACAACAACAACGACCTGTCTCCATTATTTTAATTTTAAACAAGAGAAACTTTTTCTAAAGAAAATTTGAGCATATATTGATTGTACAAGGGAGTTTCGCTGTAACATTTCTACACACATAAACCATGTGACCCAATTAACCTTCCCTTTCTTGATTCTTCCCTATTCCGTTCCCTCTTCTAGAAACAACTTCATTAGGAAAAAAGTTACATTTAAAAAATTAATGTTTTGACATCACTTTCTTCCCATGCCAACTATGTAATGTAGACTCAAGAACTTTTGGCTTTAAGGCTATCAACTTTGTGAATGGAGAAATGTTGCATTTTTCTAAAGACACAAATTGTTTTCTATGAACTTCCTGTTCTTTGGCTCAGACAAATTTCTCATTTGTGTCCATTTGTCTTTAAACAACTCAGCATCAGGCTGGGTACTGGTGGCTCATACCTGGAATCATAGCTATTTCTGTAGGAGGCTGAGATCTGAGAAGGAAGGTTTGAAGACAGCCTGGGCAGACACATTCAAGAAACTCTTATCTCCAAGTAATCAGCAAAAAGATGGAGGTGCAGGTGTATTTCAAGTGGTAGAGTACCAGCACTGAGTTGGAAAAGCTAATCAAGAGCACAAGGCTCTGAGTTCAAGCCACTGTACCATCACAAGAATAAACAAACAAATAATAAAGAAACTCAGAATCATACTCTCAGTGTTATTAGTAAAACACATGCTCTACCAAAAAAAAATAGAGGAGGGTGAGGAATAAGAGAAGGAAGAGGGAGAAAAGATGAAGGAGGAGATAAAGCAGGAGGAGGAGGAGGTAGGGTAGGGGAGGGGGAGGGGGAGGGGGAGCGGGAGGGGGAGGAGGAGAGGGAAGGGGAGGGGGGAGGAGGAGGAGACTTTGAATCTCATAAATAGCTAGAAGAAATGTGTAAAGTATTTATCTACTTTAGTGGAGACGGAAGTCATTCCTATGGAGGCAGCATTCAGGATGAGTCTCAACAATCCATGGGACTTCTCAACAAAAACAAAAATGAAGTCATTCTGGCTAGAAAGAATCACATGTGCTTTGATTCTTTTTGTGGGGCTGGGTTTGTTCTGAGTGTGAAAGCTATGTTATGAGCATGTAGTGTGTTTGGGGGAATGGCTGATGAGTCAATTAGGAAATTAGATTGGGACCAGATTACACCTAAGATGATTTGACATTATTTAGTATTAAATAATACAATGTGAACAAACAAGGAAAATATAAACTTTGGGGATTATTTACAGATTTCCTTGTGGATAATCCATTTATAACAAACTAAAATTTGGTCACTTACAGATTATAAGCTGAATGATCCATTTGGATTACAAAAGATCCTTGGTTTCATGTTCTCAGATTGTATATACTTATTACAGTACAACACTTATTGACCATAGGCTTGTCAGATGTTAGATGTAAAACACAATATTCTCTGAGGATATTTGTAAGAGATAAATTGTAAGTATGGATTGTTATGGTACATAGGAACAAGCTGGTCCATTTTAAGAACATTAAAATTGTTTTTGTAAAGCAAAACCACTCACCTCATGATAATCCAAGTTCTTTTTTTTTTTTTTTTTTTGCCAGTCCTGGGCCTTGGACTCAGGGCCTGAGCACCGTCCCTGGCTTCTTTTTGCTCAAGGCTAGCACTCTGCCACTTGAGCCGCAGTGCCACTTCCAGCCATTTTCTGTATATGTGGTGCTGGGGAATTGAACCAAGGGCTTCATGTATACGAGGCAAGTGCTCTTGCCACTAGGCCATATCCCCAGCCCAATCCAACTTCTGTATCACATTAGGTAGCATTTGATGGACACTCCAGTTTAGAAAAAGTCAAGAATAGCTAGGCATTAGTAGCTCACACCTGTAATATTCCCTACTCAGGAGGCTGGGTTCTGAAGATTATGGGTCGAAGTCAGCCTGGGAACATAAGTTTATAAGACTCTTATGTCCAATTAACCAGCAAAAAGCTAGAAGCTAGAGTGTGGCTCAAGTGATAGAATGCCAACCTTTATCAAAAAAGCTGTATAAGAGCACAGGTCTTGAATTCAAGCCCTCGTACCTGCACAAAGAAGAAAGAAAGAAGAAGAAGAAGAAAAAAGGAAGAAGAAAAAAGTAGAGTGTTTCCTTTTAAACTATAGACAAATATATGTACAAATTTCCAGTATGCAATTTTATTTATTTATTTATTTATTTATTTTTGGTTCTGATCCTGGGGCTTGAATTCAAGACCTTGGCAATGTTCCTGTTTTGTATTTTGTTTTTCTTTCCTTTCTCTTTTTTCTCGAGGCTAGTACCTTTTGGTGGCTAATTAGACATAAGAGTCTCACCGACTTTACTGACTAGTCTGGATTTGAACCATGATTCTCAGATTTCAGCCTATTGAGTAGTTAGAATTACTAGGGAAATGTGCAACATAGAAAATAAACTAAGGAAAAGATACGGGAGAGTTTTTACTAATTACTGTAAAAGGCTACTAATTATTAGTAGGAGGGAAATAGACTAGCAGACATGAAATCTTTATACGTTGTAAAACAAAAAGAGTCATTGGCTAACTTATTCAAACAAGATGAGTAAACATTTATTCTGAATCTCACATTACCCTAATCCTTTTGAAATAACCTTGGAAGAATTATAGTAATCACTTCTTACCTCCAGCCTTATTAGGTTTAAAATATTTATCTGACTGGTAGTCACTGAGTGCTGATTTTATAGGCACACTTGGTTCTATGCAGGATTGTGCACAGTACCTATGGATGGAAAATTGACATTAGAAAATACGTCAAAAGATTGTCTAAGTTTATGTGCTGCGTATGGGGTCAGACACAGGGCTAGGACTCACAAATAGGTCCCCATTGGTAGGTGTTAATAGTGGTCAACACATCATATATAAGTGATACCACAGGGTATATGTCATTCTATTATTTTTTTTAACTCGGTAGTATGTCTTAGAAGTCTTTCCATATTAGTGCATAAAAGATTGATAATATTCTAAGGTTGAATATAACCTCTTGGTATATATAGTCATGCAATGTTGGTTGACATTTCAAATAAGTAGATAGATTTTAAAAGGTTTACAACAGCCAAAAGATGAATGACCTTTAAAACTTACTGTTATGTTTAACTATTTTTATAGGATCATGTATTAAGGTAGCATATGTATAATTAATGTTTAAATATTAAAAATGTTCCCAATATTTTATTAACAATTTTGTTAATAAAAGTCTTTGAAAGAATGCAAAAATCACCACTGCTACATTATCCACTTTTCCTGGGGAACTTTCTAAACTGATTAACAGCCCTATTTGAGAGGTGTGTGTGTGTGTGTGTGTGTGCGCACGCCTGTGTGCTGCTACTGGGATTTGAACTCAGTCTGGGCACTGTACCTTAGCTTTTTCATTCCAGGCTGACATTCCATCACATGAGCCACAGCTCTACTTCTGCCTTTTTGGTGGCCAATTGGGGATTAGCGTCTTGTGGATTTTTTTACCCAGGGTGGCTTTGAACCATAATCTTCTATTGTATATATGCCTACGTGATCTAGGGAAGGGAAAGAAAAACGAAGGTGTAAGATATCACAAGAAATGTACTCACTGCCCTGTTATGAAACCGTATCCCTTTTGCACAACACCTGGTCAACAAAATTTAATAAATAAAAAAAAATGAGCACTTCAGAGAATAGCTTCAGCTTCTCTTTGCTGTCTTGAGTTTTGGAAATGGCTTAGTTTCCCCATGGTAATCATTGTTTGGAGCAACCATTGGCTATTTGTCCTTGTGATGTGCTTGGTCTACCTGCCTCAGCTGCAAAGCGCATGCTCAGTCAGCCAGCTCTCCCTCAGATTCTCCTATCCAGGAGAGTTAGGCCTGTCCTGAAACCCCATCTTCATTTTCAGCAGCTTCATTTTCTTTTCTTCTTGCTTGTTAGACTCTATTGCCTCCAGCAGACAATTATTTAAAATTACTTATACTAGTTTTACAAGGGGGATTACATTGTTACATTTCTACACATTTATACCCTCACACTCCCTACCCTCTTCCTCTCCAAAAAAATCCCCAATAAATTTCATCACTTAATTTTCATAGTTGCAAATAAATAACCTATTTCAACAACATTCTACCTCCTTCATCTTCCCTGCTGGTAATGTATATTTTTAATTCTCATCGTGGTTGTTGTTTTGTAAATAGTCTGTCTTTATTTAATGTTGCCATGTGATTATCTTTGGACTTTTATTTATTTTTTCTGGTCTTGGGTCTTGAACTCTGGAACAGGGCACTGTCCCTGGGCTCTTTTGTTCAAAGCTAGTGCTCTCTACTACTTTGAGCCATAGTGCCACTTCTAGATTTCTGGTGATTAATTGGAGAGAAGAGTCCCATGAACTCTGCCCAGGGGGGTTGGCTTTGAATCACAATCCTCAGTTCTCAGCCTCTTGAGTAGCTAGGATTACAGATGTGAGCCATCAGTGCCCGGCTTTTTTTTTTTTTTTTTTTTTTTTTTGCCAGTCCTGGGCCTTGGACTCAGGGCCTGAACTCTCCCTGGCTTCTTTTTGCTCAAGGCTAGCACTCTGTCCCTTG
Source organism: Perognathus longimembris pacificus (assembly GCF_023159225.1). Taxonomy (NCBI): domain Eukaryota; kingdom Metazoa; phylum Chordata; class Mammalia; order Rodentia; family Heteromyidae; genus Perognathus; species Perognathus longimembris. The sequence goes on from NC_063162.1 coordinate 85,512,619, forward strand.
AGCCACAGTGCCACTTCTGGCCGCTTTCTATATATGTGGTGCTGGGGAATCGAACCCAGGGCTTCATGTATATGAGGCAAGCACACTTGCCACTAGGCCATATTCCCAGCCCAGTGCCCGGCTTTTTAAAAATTCACTTTTATTAAAGAAAAATTATAGAAATTTGACTTTCAATATCAATTTTATCTTTGGTGGTTTTCATTTAGCAAACTTTTCCTTGCAGATAATTATGCACCCCTGTCATCCTAGCACTCAGGAGGCAAAGACAGGGAAGGCATCAGTTCAAGGCCAGCCTAAATGACACAGTGGGATTCTGTCTGAAAAAGCAAACAAATAATCAAACAACATAGAAACAACCCCAAGAACTGCAGCAGTAGCTCCATGGCAGAACACTTGCCTAGAATGATGTACAATCCCTAGGACTGAAAGAGAAGAGATCATTTTTGTTGTTGTTGGTCATAGGGCTTGAACTCTGGGCCTGGGTGCTGTCCCTTAGCTCTTCAGCTCAAGGCTAGCACTCTACCACTTGAATCACAGTGCCACTTCTAGTTTTCTGGTGGATAATTGGAGATAAGAGTCTTACAGACTTTCCTACCTAGGCTGGCTTTGAACTACCATCCTCAGATCTCAACCTCCTGAGTAGCTAGGATTACCAGTATGAGCCACTAGCACCCAGGTAATTTTTTGAATTTTAAAATACATTATGAACTCTATTTAGTAAGTCTTATTTAGTAATATGATTAGAAAAGAATGATATCAACACTACCAACTCTAAATAATCATCCCTTAGTATTCAGGATTGGTTCTAGGACCTCTGCACCAACCATAATCTGAAGATACTCAAATCCCATATATAAAGTATGATATTTGCATAGAAATGCCTCTGTACTTTAAAATCATCCCTAGGTTACATATAATACCTAGTATGATGTAAATACCATGCAAATTATTGCTATCTTCTATTGTTTAGAGAGTGATAACAAGAAAAGAGTCTGTACATGTTCAGCAATGTTTTCCCCTGAATATTGTCAGTCTGTAGTTGGTTGAATCCATGATACAGACTGTGTGGACATAAAGGCTTATCACAATAGAGTTGTAATCTAGATTTTTGAGCAAGTCTCTTTTCATGCTGTGTTTCTGTCGTCTATTTTCTTCTTGGGTAAATATAAAAAGAAACCTACAACAGTAATTTACAACGAACTAAGCAAATAAAAATGTTTCTGATTTAAGATGTTTCAGGGAAAAAATGGTGTTGGTCTCCTGCAATTCTTGATAAGAAGAAATGGTAGTTGACTTCTTTAATCTCATCTTCATTTCAGGAAATGGATCATTTTTTGTGAATTTGAGATTCACAAAGGTTTAGGTACCAACTGGGTGCTGGTGGCTCATACTTGTAATCCTAGCTGCTCAGTTGGCTGAAATCTGAGGATTAGAGTTCAAAGCCAGCCTCAGAAGAAACGGAGAGACTTTTATCCCCAATTAACCAGCAAAAAGCCAGAAGTAGAGCTGTCATTCAAGGGTAGAGTGAGAAAGCCTTGAGTGAGAAAGCTAAGCGACAATGCCTAGACCCCTGATTTACAGCTCTAGTACTGGCACAAAAGAAGAAAAGAAACAGTAAAGCAAAGAGAAAGAAAAGGAAATTTTTTTTAAAAAGTTAAGTTACCTTTTCCTAAGTAAAAATAAATAATACCAAGATAATAAATAAGATTGTGTTTTCATAATAGAATTTTAAAACAACCCCCCCCTCAAAACACTTTCCACAGTACTTCTGAAAACTGAAATGCAGTAAATATTTGTATATTTGAGTTCGAAATTTAGCAGAAAAAAAACTTTCAGTACTTTGGGGATTAACCGATTTTTCTCTTTGCTGTTTTGAGTTGTTTGGGAAATTGTTAATTTACCACACAATGATGGAAGGTCAATTTAAAATAATCCCAATGGTTACTTCAGAGCTTTAAATTCAAATATGCTCTTTGAAAACAGCTTGGTGTTTTTCAAAGTAAGGACATGAGATGAGACGAAATGCTTGGAGATTTGAAAAATGCTCCTCCTAGTTTATGCTTAGGAACTTCAAGGGAATGTTTTTAATAACTTCCACATTTCCTTTTTTAGCAGAATAAATTTTATGCCTCATCTTCTCATTGCTATGTTGATAGACAAAATACTAAGTAGAAAGAAAGAAAAAGAGGACATAAATGAGAACTAACAGGATCATTACAACCTAAAAGGCAGGGAGGATTCAATCTTTGGGCTCACCTATAATTTGTGCACCATAAATGTGGAAGGCAGTCAGCGGGGACTTTTTAATGACAGTGCTGTCTATAACAGTATCATCAAGCAAGACATTGGCATAAATCATTGGCACTTTGCAAAGTGTCACTTCTGTCAACCTTCTAGTGATGTGATCTTTAGTCTTTCAAATCCATAGACTGGCATTTGGATCAGCTAAGCATCTTACATCCTGTCTTGCATATTAAAGCTCTTTCAGCCGATATTGTAATGCTGAAGTAATGCAAGCTCTAAACTATTTTTAAGCCACCAACTTCCTAACTAAGCTTTGCTCTTGGTGTTGTTTGCGGAATTTTGTTTGCAAATGCAAATCTGGTTGTTCATTTTAGGAAATTCTCAGAAAAAAAAGATAATGAAGCAGTGGTCATTTTTGTGTCAAAGGACCTTTACTCATAAAGTTTTTATCTCAAGCTCAAGGGCAGTTTTACTTTGGGTTTAAGTTTAATTCAGGAAACAGTGATTGATTTTTACTTACGTGAATTTTATAAAACAAATAATGACATTGACAGACATAATCAATTACTCTCGGCAAAATGAAATAAAATTAATCTAAATATGTATGTAATAAGATGAAAAATCTGCACACTGTACTATATCTTAATTTGAATAAATGATTGCACTCAACAGTATTGCTGCTTCCACTATGGAGCTCAAAGCTGCATTGCTGTTTTGTGGTCAAAATGGTTAAACTGAAAAGTCTTTTGGGAGTTACAGAACTGATTTCATACCCTTTGTTAAATTTTCATCATTTTCTCTCTAAAGTTTCTGTTTGGAGTCTGGGTTTTGTTTTTATTTATTTATTTTTATTTTTTGCTGGTAAGGAGTTTCAAACTCAGGGCTTGAGTTTGTGCTCTGCTCCTTGAGCCACCATCCCCCCTTTTTTAATTTGGAAGTTATGATTTTAGATAGAAACTTGCACTTTTGCCTGGGGTTGGCATTGACCATGATCCTGCTACCTACAGCCTCCCTCATGGTTTACATCTGTGAGCCACATAGTGCCCGGCCTGCGTAGTGTTCTGAGAAGACTAAATATTAGTTGACAAAGCTCTAGTTATACCCAGTGGGCATTATACTTTGGAGTTACAACATTGCTGCTAATTTCACTGTTTGAAAATAAACACCTTTAAAATAAAACAGAGCAACTTTAGGCTCACAGCATAATTGAGAAGAAGGTACAGAGATTTCCCAAACAATTTCTTGCCTCGCCACAGCTAGACTCCCCCATTAGCAACACGGAACAAAAAAGCTAAGGAAGAACAATCTGGCCCTGAGTTTAAACCCCAATGTTGGCATGTGAGTGCGTAAACACACACACACACACACACACACACACACACACACACACACACACACACACACCGAGAGAGAGAGAGAGAGAGAGAGAGAGAGAGAGAGAGAGAGAGAGAGAGAGAGAGAGAGAGAGAGAGAGAGAGGCCCAAAACAATAAAACAAAAATAAAACATGAACCAAAACAACCTTTAAAAATCTATAATAGTCCACAAAAAAAAAAACACAGTCTTAACTAAATGTTACTTTTTCCCCTCTGCTGATTTGTTGTGTCTTCTGTTTGAATCTTAGCTGTCTGTCCCAGAAGTGAGTCAAAGTTAGCAGAAATGATGAAATGTTGGCTACTCTATTTTTTTTTAAATTGTTTTCCTTTGTGGACTCATAGCTTCCTTCTGAGCAAATCTGGGCTTCAAAAGAAACAATTGAAATGAGGTAACAAGTTGAACAAGAAATGTACTCATTGTCTTACATATGAAACTGTAACCCTCTGTAATTCACTTTGACAATAGAGGGGAAAAAAAGAAACAATTGAAATGCTCTCTTCCAAAGCTGAGGTTGGCAGCACAGTTTCATTGGAGAAGAAACAGTTTCCCCCAGCCTTAGTCTCAACTGCCAGTGGCCCGGTGCAGACTGCAGGCAGGGTGCAGACTGCAGGCAGAATAGGCAAAGCAACATGCCTGACACCCCAACTATGAGGGAAGCTGAGATTAAGACTGCAGTTCCAAAAAACTTTGGACCCCCATCTCCACAGATAAAGCTAAATCAGGTGCCACGTGTGTGTATTCCAGTTATGGTGGAAAGTATAAATAGGAAGATCAAGGTTCAGGAGGCTCTGGGCTGAAAGCAAGACCTTATGGCACCCAGAAAAAAAGGGCTGGAGCAAAAGGCTGCAGGTCTGGCTCAAGCAGCAGAGCACCTGTTGAATAAGCACAACCCTGAGTTCAAATCCCACTATTGCCAGAGGAGAAAAAGAATACTTGAAGATTTCCAACAAGAAGACCCTGTCCGACTCCTGCTTGTGCTGACCAAATGTTGGCACATCAAGCTAGACACAGTACTCAAGTGGGAGCTATGGCTAGACCTGACAATCCAGCATTCATTCCTCTCCCTTTCTCTTCTTGGCCTGTCCTATGGGAGGACACAGGTCCTTGGCCTCTGTCTGGACGTGGGGCCTAAAATAGGAAGGAAGAAGCGGTCTCACTCCCTTTTCACCTCAGGTGTTACTCCTCTCCAAGCCTGTGGCTCCTCTGAGCTCCCGCTGTGGTTTTGGCTTCCCTGCACTGTAGGCTTGACGGTCTGGGCTTTTCTGGGGAGGGTGGTGGTGCTGTGGTTTGCCTCTTTTGCTTTTTCCATTCTGTTCCAGTTTGCTTTTTGGTTTTTGCCTTCAATAACTCCTATAACTCATTTCCTCTTTGTCAAAAACTAGGCTTATTAAGGACAATTATTTTACTTTATTTTTTTTTCTAAGAGAGGAAAGAAGGAGAAGATGCAGAAAAGGAGGGAATACAAAAAAGAAGGAAGGAGGAAGGGAAAAAGAGAAAGACTGGTCTTTGGTATGTTTTTGCATCTTCTTAGCATTTTATCCCTGGTCTCCTTTCTCCATCTCTTTTAAAATCATGTAACAGGGTTAGGAATGTGGCTTGGTGGTACTGTGCTTGTGTAGCATGCATTGAGGCCCTGGGATCTGTTCCGCAGTACCACAAAAACAAAATATAAATAAAATTAATTAAAAAGAATCATGCTAGGTGCTGGTGGCTCACATTTGTAATCCTCGCTACTCAGGAAGCTGAGATCTGAGGATCATGATTCACAGCCAGCTTTGGCAGGGAAGTCATGAAGCTCTTATCTCTAATCAATCACCAGAAAATTGGAAGTGATGCTGTGGCTCAAAGTGGTAGAGCACTAGCCTTGAGCTGAGGAGCTCAAGGACAGAGCCCAGGCCCTAAGTTGAAGCCCTATGATTGAAAAAAATCAAAAGAAAAAAATATTACTGTTTATACTATATTTAAACAAAGAATAGTGGATAAAGCATTTAGACAAAGAATAGCCTTTCAAATATATTTTGTGATTTTTAAGTATTTGGCAATGTTTGAATATAATGATTCAGGAAGATCTCTGAACAGTTCTGTATTAAGTAGTTAAGTAGTTAATGTCTCATTAAGTAGTTAATAATGTCTCATTTCCTTAAATGTGGTTTGTTATCTCCACTCACTACCTTACATATGCAACTGTAACCCTTTTGTATATAACCTTGACAATAAAATAAAATTTAAAAATAAAAGAAACCACACACACACACACACACACACACACACACACACACGAATCATATGGCAGCTTGCCTGTAGGTATTATCTTTTTAGGATGGAGACTACTAGAGGTAAGGAGGTTGTATATTTCCTGACCCAGACCTAATCTCAGCCATTTCTCTAAGGAACCCTGGTTCCCTTTATTGGGGAATGGTGTTAGAAGCCCACAACTGGGCTCTAGGTGTGCTCACTACCACTTGCATGTTCCTGCTCTCTTTCATACCATTGATTATCAAAGTTAACCAATACTTCTTCAACACAAAACTCCAATTTCTTTTGCTTTCTTTGGTCCTGAAAAACCTCAGAATGAAAAAAAAAGTGTTCAAATTTAGGTTAGAATGCAGGCATGGAGGCTCAGAACTGTAATCCTAGTTATGCAGGAGGTGGAGATCAGGAGGATTGAAATTTGAGGCCAAATCTGGCATCTCAACCAATAAAAACTGGGTGTGCTGGTATATGCCTGGGATCCCAATTATATGGGAAGCATGCATAGGAGAGCCACTGCCAAAGCCAGCATGGACATACACATGAGACCCTGCCCTAGAATTACTAAAGTAAAAAAAGGGCTGGAGATGAGTTTGGATTAGGTGGTAGGATGCCTATCTTGCAAGAATGAGACCTGAGTCCAAACCTCAGTCCCTCAAAACAAAACAAAAACCACAAAAAATAAAACCAACCAATCACAAACCAAATGTCAACAACAACAACAACAAAACACACCTAGGTTAGATCATATTGGAGGTCTATTATAGAGTAAATTGGTACCAAATGATGCCAAAAGTCACACCCAGAGACAAGATTCTATGATACTTTATTTCAAAGTCTTGATGTCGAATGACATTCTACTTCCTTTCCAGGTGTCTGAAGGGATGAGGATAAGCAGGTGGCTGAGGAGTATGCTGATATGGCTGCACTGGGGAGGTTCCGAGATAGGATTGGAAAAGAAGACTAGGACTATGTCAGCAGTTGCTTGGCCTTGTATACTAGAGCTTCTAAAGGCTGTGGTGGCAAGTTTATTTCAAAAACAGCTTGTATGCCTGATGTTTTATAAGAAATGTTGAAGAAAGATGACACAATCCACCCCACATCCGGGGTGGAGATTAGTAATGATTTTCCCTGCAGGTTGTTGATACCATAGGGGTCGGGGCTGGGGGCACCAATCTTCTTTTTGTTCCTTCATTGGTATGCATTACTCATTCTCTCTATTACATAATAGACATACATATTCAAGTAAATTCTTGGAGTATTTTAAATATGTTGTATAAAATTAAGTCAGAAGTGGACTGCACAGACTCATTTTCCTTCATAATGTCCTTTTACTATTAAATTTTAAGCAATGCTAGGATGCCCTAGAGGAAGTAGAAAAATGGAACACATAACCTAATTGTCTCACCTGATGATTGTACGTGTGTGTGTAATCTCATTGTCTATGGCTGGGAGATTGTAGGAGAGTGAGAAAAATTGTACAGCCTAGGGCAGGAGATATTAATAGCTCTTAGTGTTTTAATCTGACATAATAAACATTGTCCATCTCACTTTTTCCTTCTAAGTTCGTGTTATTTATTAATTCCCCCCTTTTACCATGATCTTTGACATATCCCAGCCTCTTCTAGCCTCATATTCAATTAGTCTTCCTGTTTCTGAGTTGGGGTTAGATGGTTAACCCACTAAACAAAATAATCACATTCTGAAAGGATGATACTTTTTTATGCAGAGGCTCCTTACCTTTCCTCAAACCTGGAAGAGGAAACTCTAAACCTCACCTTTATTTAATTAGTTTTTAATTTTATTGTCAAGGTGATGTACAGAGGGGTTACAGTTACATAATAAGGTAACGAGTACATTTCTTGTTGTATTTGCTACACCCTCCCTCATTTTTCTTTCCCTTCCCTAGCTCAGATAAACATATATACAATATCCAGTGTACCAAAATCATATACAGTGACTGCAAGGGGTACGCCATAGGAAATTCACCTAGTACATTAAACATAACGACAACAATAAAATCCTCCTGTTTCTCTCTATTGGAGTTTATTTTGCTTAGCCTCATCTTATATAATCATATGTACATAGCTGTTGAGTTATTGTGATCCTCTGATAGGTCTATCCTAGACATTTTTATGTTTATTTAGTAATTGTTTGGTTTTAGAGACATGATGTAAAGTTGCTGACCAAAACATGTGGAAATACCATTTGAAAAAGAATTTTGTTATTTTACAGATATGATCTCTACTGTTCTCACCCCCAACATCCACATATCAGGAAGACCATGTGCCTTTGTTCTCTGTTCTAGGCTTGTCTCACTCAACATTATTTGTTCAAGACCTGACCATTTCCCTGTGAATGTCATTATTTTATCATTTCTAATCGCAGTGTAAAATTCCATTGTGTACAGGTACCACATTTTTTAGATCCATTCATCTGTAGTGGGGCATCTGGGTTGTTTCCATATTTTGGCAATTGTGAATTGTGCACTGATAAACATGGATGTACAGGTGTCTTTACAGTATCCTGGATCCTGTTGTTCAGGATAGATGCCTAGGAATGGTATGGCTGGGTCATAGGGTAGGTCTATGCTGAGCTTTTTGAGGAACCTCCATACTGTTCTCCAGAGTGGCTGTACTAGTTTACACTCCCACCAACAGTGGAGAAGGGTTCCTTTTTCCCCACATCTCCAGCATTTGTTGTTGCCTGAGTTTAGAGTATAGGCCATTCTGACTGGGGTGAGGTGGTATCTCAGGGTTGTTTTTATTTGCATTTCCTTTACTGCCAGGGATGTTGAACATTTCCTCATATGTTTCTTTGCCATTTTTATTTCTTCTCCTTTGAAGTCTCTCTTCAGCTTCCTTGCCCATTTAATAAGTGGTTTCCTGGGTTTGGAGGGGGTTAGTTTCTTGAGTTCTCTATAGATGACAGATATCAGGCCTTTGTCTGTTGCTTTGCTGGTGAAAATCTTTTCCCATATGTAAACCTCACCTTTAAAATCTTTTATTTTGATGGTAGTATTGGGATTTGAACTCAGACCTCATACTTGCTGGGTGGTTGTTCTATCACTTGAACCATGCCTCCAGCCTGGCTTTTTTGCTGATTGTTTTGGAGATGGAGTCTCAGATTTTCCTATCCTAGCTAGCCTCCAGCTACAAGCCTCCAGATCTCAGCTTCATGAGTAGTTAAGATTACAGGTGTGAACCACTGGCAGTGGGCAAATTCTTTAATAATTTTTGTGAATTGATTTTCTTATTCTTTTCTGAGTTCTGTGGTTACTTTTGCCTAATCCTTAATCAGAATATTTGTATTGATTATCTGTAATTGATATTTGCTCAGATAATAAAAATTCATTATTTTCAAGAAGAAAGCTAAGTCTGAGGTTTTTGGTCTATTTTATAATTCTAGCTTGTTAAAGTATGAATACTTAGCTACTTGCCTCAGATCATTTAGAGAAAAAATATTTTAACAAGGATAGTTGCATTTACTAATGGGATTTATAAGACAAACCACATCTCATGTTGTCTACTTGTATCTTCTGTGGAAAACAAGTCAGAATGTAAGCAAGGGGGAGAAGTAAGCCCTGGAGCCCAGGCAGAGTACCAAGGGGGCTGTTGAAGTGACAGAAAAGCAGAAGAATGGACAATGAACCATTCTGAGCTTGAGGAGCAGTTACCTTTTCCTACCTTTGCCACAAAATGTCCTAAGATGCTGAGTGCCAGAGGCTCATGCCTGTAATCCTCAAGAGACTGAGATCTGAGGATCATAGTTTGAAGCCAGACTGGGTAGAAAAGTTCATGAGACTCTTTCCTCCAATTAACCACCAAAAAGCTGGAAGTGGAGCTGTGCCTCAAGTGATAGAAAGCACTAGCCTTGAGCACAAGGGCTCAAAAAAAAAAAAAAAAAGAATATAAATAGGAAAATAGGAAAAGATTTTTGTGGAGTTCCAAAGAGTGAGGAAAAAAAGAGAAAATCAAGTCTATGTAACCAAGTGGTGGATTTAAACTTTATCAGGGCAAAAGGAAGGCAAGTAAGTCATTCATTATTTATCTATTAACATAAATGCATCTCTCTCTCTCTCTCTCTCTCTCTCTCTCTCTCTCTCTCTCTCTCTCTCGTTGATTGTAGGGCTTGAACTCAAGACCTGGGCTCTGTCCCTGAGTTCTTTTGCTCAAGGCTAGCACTCTACCACTTTGAGCTACAGCTCCACTTGCAGGGTTACAGATGTGAGGCATTGACACCTGGCTCATAAATGCATATCTTATTTAATAACTATGACCACTTATTTTTTTATACATGGAGCAAACATACCATTTGATTTTTACAGGTCAGCGAGTGAGAGACTGCAGTCTGATTCTCACATTTGCCAGAGGTGTCTAGATTTTCCCTAGATGATGATGTCTCTGTGGCTTTTATTACTATTTCTACTTGAACAAACCACTAATAAGATGGGCATGAGCTATGGCCAGAAAGAACTGCATTTCATCACTTCCCACCTGCCTTCCCCTCATAGCCGAAGTCTTATCCACATGTGAGTGGAAAGGAAAGGGCCTCGTGGACAGCCTCTGGTTGGCCTTGGACAATGCTGACAGCACCCATCCGTCACTCAGCACTTTTCCAAGTAGCAGCTAGTGCCCGGCTCCTCAACTTTAACCCAGGAAAAGGAGGTCATTTCAGGAAAGAGCAGCATGCATGCCAGAGATGGTGCTGGTGGCCTGCTGGAGAAGCTGGTCTTCAGAGACTTCCTGTAGCTCACTGTCAGCACCCTCTTTAGGAATAGAAAGGCAAGTGCTCTTCTGTGGGGGAGTAAGTTTGATTTATCATTGCAAACGGAAAGAAAATTATTTGGGTCTCAGGGCATTGGAAGACGTTATCATAATTAATATTTTTGAGCATTTACGAAGTGCTAGGCACTATACTTAAAGATATCTTATATAAACTGTTTCATCTAATTCTTAACCAGTTACACCTCATTTTTCTCCTAAGATTAGCTTTTCCTTTAGTAGACATTGCAGTTAAGCCATTACTGCTTTAAATTACATCCTGTTTCTGACCCATGCTTTAAAATAATTTACCACATTTTAAGACTGTTGCTGATCAAAGCTTCTATTACATTTCATTTTGGCTCAAATATACTTTGTTTCTCTGCACATCTGTGTGTGTGTGTGTGTGTGTGTGTGTGTGTGCCAGTACTGAGTCTTGAACTCAGAACCTCGTGTTCTTGCTTTATAAAGTCCCTCAGTGTGACTTTATTAAGAGATTCTTTGGGGGCAATTATGTGATCATAGTGGGTTTTTTTCTTCTTTTGTGCTGGTCCTGGGGCTTGAACTCAGGGTCTGGGTACTGTCCCTGAGCTTCCTTTGTTCAAGACTAGCTCTATATCCCTTGAGCCACAGCCCCATTTCTGCCTTTTTTAAATGCATACACATATGTGTGTTGTGCTTAAGTGGAGCTAGGAGTCCCACAATGATTTTATGTTGTTGGATTGCTTGCTCTTGTCCCCACTGTCTCTGGGGGCACCCTCATAGACACACACACCAGAACCAAGTAGCTCTATTCTAGAAGTTGAGTTAGTCTTCATTTTCAGGACAAGAATCATTTCTCATATTCAAGAGAGAGCATAGGAAGAAAAGAAAGCTTTGATTTAATCTCAACTGTTCTTAGCTCCCAACTCTCTCTTCCCTTGTGGCATACTGAAGATTCGAAATAGAGGACAAAAAGAAAAGTAAACAGGAAGGTAAATTAGTTGTTATCTTAGGATAGTAAAATTAATTTGTTTGCTTATCTTTTTGAACATTTCTGTGAGTCTAACTTTGGTATGCCTGATATTTAATCCTATTTGAAATCAGGAACTGCATAAAAGATTTCGGTAAATCCTACACCTAATCAGAAGCATTCTAATAGCTGTCAGAAGCAGCATATCAAAAATACATTAAAATGATAGTAGGGAAAGAGGATTTTTTGTGGGTATGGTATTGGGGCTTGAACTCAGGCTTTGGTTTGTCACTTAGCTTTTTCACTCTGGACTAGTGCTCTATCACTTGAGCCACAACTCCACTTCTGGCTTTCTTTTGCTGGTGTTAGAACTTGAACTCAGAGCCTGGGTGCTCTCCCTGAGCTTCTTTTTGCTCAAGTCTAGTGCTCTACCACTCGAGCCACAGTACCACTTCTGGATTTTTCTGTGTAGCTTATTGGAGATAAGAGTTTCACGGACTTTTCTCTCTGGACTGGCTTTGAACTGTGATCCTTAGATCTCAGCCTCTTGAGTGGTTAGGATTATAGGCATGAGCCATTGGCACCTGGCTAGGAAGAGGAGTTTTAATGGCATATTAACAACCAATCTAACTTTTAAGAAGCACTTTTAATATGAACATTACCTTTAACAGGTACTTAGAAATAGATTGTTTAATTTATTCAAGTATTGTATGATTAAGAGTAATTCTGTAACAGCAATTGATTTTCAAAGAAAATAATTTGTGTGAACTCTGGTGCTATGCACCTAAAATATGATGATGGAAGGAGTAACTGATCAAAATCTATTGTACTCATAACCTGACTTACAGAATTATAACCTCTTTGTATAATTAGTTAACAATAAAATAAAAATTTAAAAAGTACTGACCTGTATTGGTAAGAAACAGAGTGCCTTCCTTTGCCATTGTTTTCCCTTTAGCACCATTGGTGGCAAATTTAGTGCTTGATTGGCCCTGAAGAATTCCTGAATGCTGAAATGTTGTCTATCTTATGGCCACTCGTACACATTTAAACCAATCTATTTACCTTTTCTCTGAAAAGAGCATATGTCTATGACTTCTCCCCACTCCTCCATCCTGCAGAGGACGAAAATAGTAAAGCTGAGCTAAAGAATAAACTGAAGTTTTCAATAGCATCTTGACTTGAAATTGCATTTTGAGAAGAAATATAATCACATTGCGCTTTAGAAATGTTCTATAAGCTGGATGCCAGTGGCTCACACCTGTAATTCTAGCTATTCAGCAGGCTGAGAACTGAAGGACACAGTTTGAAGCCGACTGGGCAGGAAAGCTGTGAAACACTTATCTCCAATTAACCACCCCAAAGCCATAAGTGGATGTGTAGCTCAAGTGGTAGAGCATCAACCTTGAGCAAAAACGATTAGGGAAGCACCTAGCGCCTGAGTTTAAGCTCCAGGGCATGCGTGCTTGCATGTGCACGCCCCCCCCCTCCCCCCACGGAATGATCTGGGCCTGCTATGTACTCAATTACAAAGCCAGTGCAGGCCTATTCCCTTTAGTAGAGCTATATTCCTGGAAATGCTTGCCTCCCCTGACTGGCATTTCCAAGAACAATGTTAGAGCTCAGGTGAGTCACAAGTGGAAATGAGAAAATGATTTCTATTAATTGCAATAAATAGTTGAGGAAAACATAAAGAAAGTAAATGCTCTGTGTTTTTGAAGAAAGCAAACTGCTAAATGAATTCCTTTTGCAGTTACTTCCTTCAAATAATACAGTTTACAATCATTTAGTCACCAATGGTTTAGCCATTGAGTGTTAGAGACTGAAAATCTATAGGTATTAAATTGCAGTCTGTTCAGAAAAAGTCAAATGGGAAACATTAACTATGTGGTGCATATTACAGACAGGATATATTAGAAAAAATAGGCACAATTCTCAGTCACATTTTATTACCTCCTGAGTACAAGTAAATATTTCGAGGTATACTATTCTATTAAGTTTTAAAATTTAGTTTAATTTTTATTTGTCATTGCTGGCAATGGACCTCACTCCTGCTAGGCAAGTGCTATGCCACTTGAACTACATTCTCAAACATTTTGAGATAGGTTATTGCTGTCTTTGCTTAGGCTGGCCTTAAAGTCAGGATCCTTCTGCAACCATTGTCTAAGTAGCTGGGATTACAGAGATGCAGCACCATGCCCAGATTTAGTAGTATTTATTTTCTAAATAACCTGACCTAGACATAAAAGAGTGATAGGGCCATTGTTCTCACTGAGTATTTTAAGGTGGAGAGATGCTCAATTACCTGTTCTGGAGCCTGTGTACAAAGAATCGCACCTTTATTTGGATAATCACTAGACTTATTTTAAGAAAAAATCTGAGGTCCACCAGAGTAGCCTGTAGTCCTAGTTCTTCAGGAGGTTAAGACAGGAGGATAGCCTGAGCTCAGAAATTCCAGACTATTCCAAGGGACACAGCAAGATCCAAATCTTAGGAATAATAATAAAATATCTGAGTTGTTTCCTAAGTGTCTTATCTTTGGTCATACAAGTTGTATTTTTTCAAGCCATTTTTAAAGAAAACATGATTGAAGGGGGTAAAAAAGCTATTTAGAAAATCAACCTGTGAAAGTAGAATTTTAATTCATTTTGTAAGTGAATAACTCAATTGTATTTTTGTGAAACTATAGAGATAACAAATAAATAACTTGATTTTTACATCTGATAAAATCCCTATTATGTTGATGTAGCATTGTCTTTCGAGATGATTTGTTAATTGAGTCATCCTGTAGTAAGACAGGCAGATTAAAACATTTGATTTATATCTGTCTTTCAGCTTATTGCTAATTTTAGGGATATATAGTAGTGTAATCTTACATATCATTTTTCAACAGTATTAAGATGATCAAAGTAACAGCTGTTGCTGAAAGTTTCTTTGGGGACTTGAATGATATAAAATGATTGCCTCAAATACCAGTTTTCCCACTTAGTTTGCCTCAAGATCCTCTGACAGAGACTGCATCCATCTTCCAGAGAGAAAACAAGTTGATGTTCTTATGTGCCTCTTTAGCTCAACTAACAATTGCACTTAGAGTTTGAGTGAGCTCATGAGAAAAAATATTCCTTGTGTTTACCACTGAGTTTTAAGAAAACTTAAAATTAACATCCTCCCCACCGCCCTATCCCCCTCTCCAGTTAAAAAACAGACCTGTGAGATTTCATTCCCAGGCTTTGACAGTTTAACTACTAACAAGGGTTTGAAGAATGTGCTCACTAACCATTTTCCCCCTGGAGAACTTTGTCAGCTTTGCATGTAAATGCAAACAAAAAATTTTTTAAGGCTTTTGATCTTGCAGAGTTGATGAAATCTCCAAATCTCCAGAGCAAACTTAAGGATTACAGGCTACAACAAGCATGTATATGAAAGCACAAGTTAACAGTAAATATATGCTATTGATCTCAAACAGGAATATCATGCATTTGTATTTTATGACAAATTCTAGACAGTCACCGAAATAAATAAATAATCAAACAAATAAATGTCACTGGGATGAGTGGGAGGAAGATGGCAGAGGTCTATTGACTATATTCATATTCATATTCATTGATATGCAAACAGAAGAACACAGTTCAATCAAAGGCTTCATTTACTATAATCTTTTTTGTAACTTGTTCTAAACTGAGTGAAATTCAATTCTTAGTCAGACCTGGGTCTCCAGGGAGTTGATATTCCCAAAGGCCTTTTTGTTTCCCTTGTGTCAAGATCTGAGTGAGCTGGTATTTAGCTGTGGGAGTAGAGGAAGCCACTTGCTAAGCAAGACAATGAGCTAGGGTGGGTGGAATTCCCACAGCTCCATGTAGGAATTGTCATTCAGAGAGATCTATGCATTCTCTCTCCCTCTTGGTGGTTGTGCTAGCAAGTTGACCTGGTCAGCCCAGGTTCAAGTGTCATTGATTGGCTGATGATGGACAAGGCAAGACATGAATCTACTTGACATTTCACTCAACAAGCCCATTTTATCTAAATCAGTCAGTCCCCCACCTCCTACTTCATTCAGTTTAGCTACCTACAGTAGCATGGAGGAACATATCACCTTGTTTGCATCTGGTAGTGACTGTAGGAAAATGTTAAAAAAAAAAAAAAAAAAAAAAAAAAGGTCTCCCACAATCTGATGTGGACATTTTGCATTCCACAACGACTAGAGACATTGATGGAACTATAGGAGGTGCTAAAAATGACCAGAAATGATGCTTTTCTCTCTCCTCTCACTTTCATTTTCTTCCTCCTCTCCCCCTTCTATCTTTTTGTGCTAAGGCTGGAACTCAGGGCCATATGCTTCAGTTTGGTCTTTTTCTTTTCTTCTTTTGGTTAGTTGTGGTTCTTAAACTCAGGGTCTGGGAACTGTCCATGAGCTTTTTTACTCAAGAGTAGGGTTGTATGGCTGAATTTAGGGTCTTTATTGGAGTGCTAGAGGCAGGGAGACTCTTGTCACAAAGCCCTACTGCCCTGACTACAACTAACACCCAGCTCATATATCCCCAAACCACACAAGGTGCATGAAATTAATCAGATGTGAACATAATCAAAGTAAACAAAAAAACCAGTGAACACTCCATTAGCACTCTACCACTTAAGCCACAGTGCCACTTCCAGTTTCCTAGTAGTTAATTGGAGATAAGTGTCTCATAGACCTTCCTGTCCAAGCTGGCTTTGAACTGTGATCCTCAGATCTCAGCTATTCTGAGTTGCTAGGATTACAGGTGTCAGCCACTGGCACCTGGCCCTTGGTTATTTTAAATGCTCAGAAAAATGACATTTAATGAGAGACCATTGCTCTATAGAACTTCCCATAAATTTGTACAAATCTGTATATGTGAAACTGGAGAAATCATTTCAATCAAACCTCGTGACAAGGAGTGGATTTCAGTTTCTATCCTAGTTGCATACATTTGTTTCATTCTATAAATCCTGATGTCTTAATTGAAATGAAAGCTTGCCCAGGCTATAAAATGAACATCTGTAATCTGGTTCACTACTTCAGCCTGGGCCGAAGGATGAAGACTTTGGGAGCCAAGTTACAGTTTACATAAAAAATAAACCAAGGAGCTGTCTTTTTTTATTTAAGGCCTTAAGATTTTTTTGGAGTTGTTTATTATTGCTGAGTAATATACTGCAAATAATTGATATATTTAAAAAAATAAAATGTTTTAAATGTTGAATTTTCTCAGTACTCTTCAGTGCTTGTTTATAAATCTTTATGTGTATATAATTGTTATGTATGTATAAATCTTTGTGTATGTATAAATCTTATGCATGTTTACATGTATGCACAGTAGATATACTGTCTCTCAAGTGCTTTCTGAGTCCTGAAAACACAATATCTCATAAAGCTTCCATTCTATTGAGAAAAGGAGATAAGCGATAAGGGAGAAAGTACCCAATTAAAGTAATTGTGTAATAATTTCGTAAAGGAGATAAAGTTCTCAAGTGGGTTAAAAACTAGAGGGTGTGGAGACAACCTAGAAAGTCTGATTATGAATGACCTCCTTAAGAAGTTGACAGTGGGGCACCAGTGGGGCTCACACCTGTGATCCTAGCTACTTGGGAGTCAGAGAACTGAGGATCATAGTTTGAAGCCAATCCAGACAGAAAAGGCCAAGAGACTCTTACCTTCAGTTAATCAGCAGAGAAGCCAAAAGTGGCAGAGTACCAGCCTTGAGCTAAGAACAGCACCTAGGTCCTGAGTTCAAGCCCTCGTGCTGACACAAAAACAGTTGGTGGTTTAAGCAAAAGATCTAAAGATTGAGAAACTGTCAATGGGAAGAGCATTTTAGGTCAGGAAACAGCATTTGAAAGGCCCTGTAACTCTCCAACGTCTAACCTGATACTATCTGATGATAGTATGGGATTTATTTCAGGACTTAGACTTGAGTTTAATATATCAGAATTACATCACCTTCTTTAACAGAGCAGAAAGTGAAAAGGATTAGTGAAAAGGATACTGGTTTAGGAATGTGGATGGAATGATAGTGGCAGATACATCAACCAGAGTGAATGGTAGATAGATCTCGGATCAAAATTCCAAAGCAGCCTCATCTCAAGCCATTTCGTAGTGGGTTAGAAATTTCGTGTGTGTGTGTGTGTGTGTGTGTGTGTGTGTGTGTGTGTGTGTGTGTGTGTTTTATTAGTTACAAGGCTTGAACTCATGGCCTGGGTGCCATCCCTGAACACTTTTGCTCAAGGCTAGAGATCTTCCACTTTGAGCCACAGCTCTACTACTGGTTTTTGAGTTGTTAATTGGAAGAAGAATCTTACGGGGACTTTTCTGCCTGGGTTAGCTTCAAATCAGGATCCTCAGAACTCAGCCTCTGAAGTAGCTAGGATTACAGGCATGAACCGCAGGCACCTGGCAATTTCTTGTTCTTCTAAGCATACTTCAGAGCATATCTCACAGAGTTCACTATCTTATCAACAAGGAAATTTTATTGAGAATCAATCATATATAAAAGTCCCATGCCAAGGTAGACCTGGACTCCAAACTGATTTAGAAAGAACAATTATCTCTCTCTCTTTCTCTTTCTGCTAGTACTACAGTTTGAACTCAGCAATTTTGCTAATAGCGAGAATCGCTTGATATACATCTCCGGACCTACTTTTTGCTAATTATTTGGAATATGGAGTAGTACAGACTTTTCTGATCAGGCTGGCTTTAAACCTTGATCCTCTCATTGCAGCCTCCTGAAGAGCCAGGATTCTAGGTGTGAGCCACCATGCCTGGTGACTGATCTACTCTCTTACTGGTGTTCAGTTAGACACCAGTCATTTAATTGTGCTGCACAAATTCTTCCAGTGGACTCATGTTCATTTTGCATTTGCAGCTGGAGAGCTACCTGGCTGTCTGACCTGATTTCTAAAACCTAGGTTCCTCTTAGATTCACATTGACATAGATGTGTGACTCTCGTAGCCACTTGTGCAGGCAGGAAGATGATCCACAGGGAAAGCAATTAAAATCATTTCAATTTAGATGACTTCCCCTAAAGCACCGTTCCCTCACCCCTTTCTCTCCTTGAAGGCAAAACACAGAGGAAAACAATCCTTGAGTTGGTGTCTCTAAACTCTAAGTTCTGCATTTAGACATCCAGATTCAAAGCTGGCTTGGGAAGACAGCCAACTCTTTACCTATTGCACCTGGTCCCTGAGAAGATGATTTGTACGTGAGAGGAAGAAAGTGTTGGCTGTGCTCTTTCTAAAGGGTGAAAAATGCTTTTATCTTTTCCAGACATCGCCTAACTTCAGCAGCAGGTAATTTATATGTATAATTCTCCAATTTGATGTAGTAGTTAAAACTATTTTATCTGGCCTTTACAATGATAGAAAACACAGTTCTGTATAACTCTAATATAACAACAGCTAAAGTAGAAATAGAACCCAGGACAGATAACACTGCACAATTCTCTCTTGATGTGATTTGAGATGCAATTGCTACACTCCATTAAGAACAGGAAGAGGATTTGCAGACTTAAGAGAAGCCATTAGAGTCTAATTATGGATGCTGGTAAACACACCCAGGCCTTTTGAGTTTTCAAATTTATTTCATAAATGAATTCAAGGGGCAATTTAAGAATACAGTTAGTGTTTAACTAAATAACACTTCTCTCTCTTTTTTTTTCAAACTGGATGTAAAAGAGAATAGTTTATAAACTATCTCCCTGGCTAAAATGCTAGTTGCCACAAACCAATTACTGGTTAGATAAAGAATGTTAAAACTGAACATCAGAAATACTATGGTGTGTGTGAGAGAATAAAATTGCTAATTAAGCCAGCTTTAAATTGGTTGTCAAATATCAGTATAAATCTTCAAATAGAAGTGCCCATGTAGCCAGATATTGGTAACTCACACCTGTAATCCTAGCTACTCAGGAGGCTGATACCTTTTCCTTCCTTCCTTCCTTCCTTCTTTCCTTCCTTCCTTCCTCCCTCCCTTCCTTCCTTCCTTCCTTCCTTCCTTCCTTCCTTCCTTCCTTCCTTCCTTCCTTCCTTCCTTCCTTCCTTCATAACTTCCTCCCTCCCTCCCTCCCTTCCTCCCTTCCTGTTGGTCGTGGGGCTTGAACTCAGGGCCTGGGCTCCATCGGCTCCATCCCTGAGCTTTTTTTCACTCAAGGCTAGTGCTCTACCACATTGAGCCACAGTGCCACTTTCCGCTTTCTGTGTATTAATTGGAGATAAGAGTCTCACAGACTTTCCTGTCTGGGCTGGCTTTGAACTGCAATCCTCAAATTTCAGCTTCCTGAGTAGCTAGGATTACAGGCCTGAGCCACTGGCGACTGGCAACTGAGATCTTTTTATCATGATTCCAAGTTGCTCTGACAGGAAAGTTCACGAGACTGTAATCTTCAATTAATAAGCAAAAATAGAGGGTGTGGCAGTGGAGCTCTGGCTGAAGTGGCAGAGCACCAGCCTTGAGTGAAAACACTTAAGGACAGCACTCAGGCCTTGAGTTCAAATCTCAGTACTAGCACATGTACATAAACATGCGTGCACATGCGTGTGTACACATACACAGCATATATATATAATTCATAGGAAATGTAGAGCTTTTGAAAACATGAGCCCTCTTTGAATTATTTTAAAGATAATATTTACTATAAAACAAGTTTTGGGATGTTCAATTAAATCATCTTTCTAAAAAAATGAACAATGTTTTTATTTACAACTATAACATTGAAGTGTCCTTTTCTATTTGTTTATTATTATTTAGCTAGAAATCAGAAATGTACCCTTCTTTGGATAACCTACTTAATAAGAAAACTCATTTTCACATTAACTATCTTACTATATTATCTTTTATAATATAAACAACTTTTCATTAAATGTTTAAAGTAGTTTAAGTGATTGAGTGAATTGGTTAGTATTTAGATAAGTTCTTCTAAGTAATCTCCTAAGCAGAGCATAACAAAGTAAAGTAATTTTCAGCGCTTGAAAAATAATCAGTTTTAACCAGGTGCCAATGGCTCTGCTTGTAATACTACCTACTCAACCTGATATCTGAAGATCAAGGTTCAAGACCATCCCATGCAGGAAAGTCCATGAGACTCTTACCTTCAATTAACCGGTGAAAAACATCAGAAATGGAGCTGTGGCTCAAGTAGTAGATTGACAGCCTTGAGCAAAAAAGTTCAGGGTCAGTGCCCAGACCCTGAGTTAAAGCTCCACAACCAGTACACACACACACAAAAAATGTTTTCGCTGGGCATTAGTGGCTCATACCTGTAATCTTAGCTAATCAAGAGTCTGAGAATTGAGATTTGAAGTCAACCCAGGCAGGGAAATCTGTAAGAGACTCTTATCTCCAAGAATTTATATATACATATATGCATATGTGTGTATATATGCATGTGTGTTATATATAATTGTTTCCATGCTGGTCCTGGGACCTTAACTCAGAATCTGGGTGCTGTCCCTGAGCATTTTTGATCAAGGCTAGCACTCTACCTCTTGAGCCACAGCTCTACTTCTGGCTTGTAGTGTTTAATTGGAGGTAAGAATCTCATGGACTTTCCTGCCTGGACTGGCTTCCAATCTCAGTCGCCAGATCTCAGTCACCTGAATAGTTAGGATTACAGGCATGAGCCGCCAGTGCTCAATGAGCAGGTGTATTTATAAATATTATTTGAAAAACTACGTGGTAAAGTATATCAAACAATTAGAAGTTTATGTGAGGATTTTTGGAGGTTAATGCCAAATTCAGTTTTTATTTACATTAAGGTTATATATAAACATAGTTTGAAATGTTAACATCCACAAGCTATTCTTGAGCCAATAGCCTGTTTGTTCTATCTCCTTTGTCTTTACTCTAACCCCATTTTTTTCCTTTTCTTTTCTTCTTCTTTTTTTTTTTTTTTTTTTCCAGTCCTGGGGCTTGAGCTCAGAGCCTGAGCACTGTCCCTGGCTTCTTTTTGCTCAAGGCTAGCACTCTACCACTTGAGCCACAGCGCCACATCTGGCCGTTTTCTATATATATGTGATGCTGGGGAATCACACCTAGGGCTTCATGTATATGAGGCAAGCACTCTTGATACTAGTCTATATTCCCAGCCCTCTAACCCCATTTCTAAACCACAGAAGGAAACCACTATTTTCCTTAGATTTGGGCTCTTGTCATATCTTCTTGGCTTTTTATTTTTAGGCAGTATCTATTGACTGTGGAAAATCACAATTTATCTTCTTATGACTCATGTTGCCACTAGTATTCTCATTAATGGGTGGCCCGTGTAGCTTCCCAATTATCCTTATGTAGTTATATTGTAATTTTGTTTTGTTTACATTATTATGAGTACCTAAATGCTATTATTCTAAATGATGAATGATATAGTTTAATATGTTTTCCTGTACCACTTTTTGAAATAGTTAATTTTAATAAAATCTTTATTTATTTATTTAATTTTCTATGAACTTACAACTAATTCATTCTCAAATCCTTCCCAAGTTAAATAAATCTCCATTATTGCATTCAAACACTAAAGAGATTCCAGCAATTTTAGTTGGGCTCTCTCTTCTGATTTATTCCAGTTTGGGTCTATTCCTCTTTAGGTTTGCTGCATAGCTGTTATTCTGGAAGCTTCCTTCACCATTGTCCGGGGTAAGGCAAACTTTTTCTTTTCTTCCTTTCAGTTCCTTTTTCTCTCTTCTCTTTCTCTCTTCCTGTCTCCTTCCTCCCTCCTTCCTTCCCTCCCTCCTTCTTCCCTCCCTTCCTTCCTTCCTTCTGCTCTGGTACGGAGGCTTGAACTCAGGGCTTTTCCCACTCAAGGCTGGTGCTCTACTTTTCCTGTAAAGGGACACATAATAATTATTTTCATCTTTCCAAGCCAAATGATCTGAGGTATATCGAAGTTAACTTTGCTGTTATAGCCAGAAAGCAGCCAGAGATATGTAAATGATAAACCCCAGTGGATTTGAAAAAAGAATAATCCTGTATTTGGAGCTATTTGGGATGTTTTTGTTTTTGGTGGGGGGAGCATGTTAGATTGTTTCTTAGCTACTGTCCCTGATACTTTGGAATCTAACTTTCTGGAATACTGTTCATCTGCTTTTTAGTTGCCAACATTTCCTAATTCCATCCTTTCTCTCATTGTAGTTTTTGTGGATTTATGTTTATGTGTTGTTGTTGTTGTTGTTGTTTGCCAGTTCTGGAGCTTGGACTCAGGGCCTGAGCACTGTCCCTGGCTTCTTTTTGCTCAAGGCTAGCACTCTGAGCCACAGCGCCACTTCTGGCCTTTTCTATATATGTGGGGCTGAGGAATCAAACCTAGGGCTTCATGTATATGAGGCAAGCACTCTTGCCACTAGGCCATATTCCCAGCCCAGATTTATGTTTTTTTAAAACTCTCTGTCATTAGTGGAATTGGAGGAAGAGAATGGAGATAAATCAGCATATTTAGTTTGTCATTTTAAATTGGATCAATTTTATGTGAGAATTTCTCCTCTTATGAAAATATACTCACTTCTTCATGTCTTACTCAGAAATAATTTGCTGTATAAAATAGGTCTCTTTGTGAGGAACAGGGTGTGAATAAATAGCTCACTGCTCAAGGGAGTAATAGTAAGTTTGATTTCATATGTTTTTGACAGATGCCTAGAGTTATATATCCCAAGGTCTTATTTATTTTAAATGTGTAATAGTGGGAATATAGGGGTTGTTCTAATGTAGATTTTATGCTGTTATAGTGTTATGATAATCTGTATTTGTTACTACTAAATTTATTTGTTTCTGACAAAAACTTTCAAACAACAATAACTTAAAAACTACATAACTGTATTTCGTCTTATATAAATGAACTCCTGAGGGAAGCAGAGCAGAGTTTATAAAGATGACCCAAGATCTGCAGGAGCCAAGGTCCTTCCATTTTGTTTTGTCACCATTCTCAATATGTGGCTTCTTCCTTTTGGTCCAAGATGAGGCTTTAGTCTCAATCATCACGTTCCAATTTTAACTGGCCAATAGGAGGAAGAGAAGAAGATGGCACTTCCTCTCCAATCAGGATGCTTTCCAGAAACTACATGTATTGCTTCTACTTACACCCCATTGGTCAGAAATTAGTCATATGGCTATACCTAGTGCAAAGGAGTATGAACTGTTTATTATACAATAAAGCCCAAGTAACGATTTTCTATTCTTTTACCACCATAGGTAAGGTATAGGATACAGGCTCAATAAAGGCAGAAGGACTTGGAAGTAGAATACACCAAAGAACAAAGAAGCTGGGTGCTGGTGGCTCACACCTGTAATCCTAGCTCCTCAGGAGGCTGACATGTAAGGATTATGGTTTGAAGCCAGGTCAGGCAAGAAAGTCCATGAGATTCCTATCACCAATTAACCACTAGAAAACTGGAAGTAGTGTTGTGGCTCAAAGTGGGAGAGCACTAGCTTTGATAGAAAGAGCTCAGGGACAGTGCCCAGGCCTTGAGTTCAAGCCCCATGACTGACAAAAAAGAAAGAGAAAAAAAAAAAAAGTAAAACAAAGAGAAGGGCTGTGATGTAGCTCAGTGGCAAAGCACTTGCCTAGCAAGTGCAACGTCCTGGGTTGGATCCCCAGTACCAAAAAACAAAACAAAGAGAAGAGAAATAAGGAGGAAGAAAACAGCATTTCCATTTCAGGAGAGGACGGTGAAGAGGGTTATTACATCAAGGAAAAAGAGAAACTGGACTGTGATGAACTAAGACAGAGTTCTGAAGATAGATGGCCACTGATGGTTTCATTATTTTATGCTCTTGGGCAAGTCCCTCATCTTTCTGCCTACTTTATTTTATTAAGTTTTTGTTCTTTTACTCACTTAACACAATGAAGATCATGTAGTAATTAATACAATGGTAGAAATGCATTGGGTTTAGGTACAGATTTGTGTGTTTAGCCTGTCAATTCAAAATTTGTGGTGTCTGGTTAAATTTAAGAATATTGGACACATTCTTAACGTGTGTGTATGTGTGTGTATGTGTGTGTGTGTGTGTGTGTGTGTGTGTGTGTGTGTGTGTGTGTGTGTGTACACCAGTCCTGGTTCAAAAACTCAGGACTTGTGCACTGTCCCTGAACTTTGGTGCTCAAGGCTAGCACTCTACCACTTGAGCCACAGCTTCACTTCTGATTTTTTTTGGCAGTTAATTAGAGATAAAAGACTTAAGAGGGGGGCTGGGAATGTGGCTTCGTGGTAGAGTGCTTGCCTAGCATGCATGAAGCCCTGGGTTTGATTCCTCAGTACCACATACACAGAAAAAGGCAGAAGTGGTGCTGTGGCTCAAGTGGTAGAGTGCTAGCCTTGAGCAAAAGAAGCTCAGGGACAGTGCCCAGGCCCTGAGTTCAAGCCCCAGGACTGGCAAAAAAAGAAAAAAAAAAAGACTTAAGAGCTTTCTTGCTCTGTCTGGCTTCAAACCCTGGTCTTTGCATCTCAGCCTCCTGAGTAGCTAGGATTACAGGTGTAAGCCACCTGTGTCTGGCTAAATTCTCAGTATTTTAAACACGGTGTTGTCAATTTGTCATTGCTAAAATATGGAACCAACCCAGATGCCCCTCAGTAGATGAATGGATCAGGAAAATGTGGCACATATACACAGTGGTATTTTATGCCTCTATCAGAAAGAATGACATTGCCCCATTCATAAGGAAATGGAAGGACTTGGAAAAAATTATACTAAGTGAAGTGAGCCAGACCCAAAGAAACATGGACTCTATGGTTTCCCTCATAGTGAATAATTAGTACAGGTTTAGGCTAGTCACAGCAGAGGATCACAAGAGCCCAATAGCTATGCCCGTATGAACATATAAAATGATGTTAAGTGAAATGAACTCCATGTTATGGAAACGAGTGTTATATCACTGTTGTAATTACTTTCAACATGCCATGTGAAACTGTAGCTTTTTCTCTTGGTGATCCTCTTGTCTCCCCTGCCTGTGGCTGTCCCCGTGCTATCACTGTATCTCATCTGAGTACCCTGGATACTGTATTCTGGTATTAGAACTAGGGAAGGGAAAGGGAATATCAAAATTGAGAGACAAAGGATAAAAACAAACAACTCCAAAAGTAATACTTACAAAGCAATTTGGTGTAAACCAACTGAACAACTCATAGGGGGAGAGGGAAAAGGGGAAGGGGAGGGGGGGAATGAGGGAGGAGGTAACAAATTGTACAAGAAATGTACCCATTACCTTATGTATGAAACTGTAACCCCTCTGTACATCACTTTGACAATAAATAAGTAATTATCCAGAAAAAAACCATGGTATTGTATTTTGACTTATAATTAATTGGATAACCTTGGAAATTTTCTTTGTTATTCTCTTTTTAATTTTTGTGCTGTTTCTGGGGCTTGAATTCAGGGCTTAGGTGCTGCCCATGAGTTTTTAGCTCAAAGCTAACACTGTACCACTTGAGCAACAGCGTTTGAGCCACAGTTCCACTTTCAGCTAATTGGAGATAAGATCTTACAGGCTTTCCTAGCTAGCATTATAGGCTTGAGCCTATAGGCCCGTCTCTTTATTATTCTTAACCTTATTAAGCTTATCCATAAAATGTTAGACTGGACTCCCAATTCTATAATATGCATGAGGGTGCGTAGATGCTGCTGAGAGCTCACAAGGGAGTTAAAGAACATTGTGAATTTTCAAGAAAAATAGAGTGGTGCTTTACATCTTTAGACACTAGACAAAACAGCAGCTTGAGATAGTGCACAACCTTGCTGAGGCTCCATTTCTTGACACTATCTCTTTGTAAAGCAGGATTTTACCTGCTATGCGCAAAATCAAGTACTATGAAAATCAGTAAAAAGAAAAATCACAGTTTTACTTAATTATTAATCATAATTACTTCCTGATGAGATTACATACGCATGTTTAACACAACACATCTCAAACCTTGGAATCAAATTGGCTACCCACACTTTACCAACATTTGTTCAATACTGGCCCAGGGGTACATGCCTCAGAACATTTTGCTTTCTAAATTTTTACCCAAATTTAAAGTTAGGTTGCTGGCTGTTAAGAACTATCATGAGCTACAATGTCATCCAAGGGCTTGAGCAGAAACGTGTTTCTGATGACTTAAACTAGAACTCATTTTCATACAGAACAATGTTATGAATATTTTGTACATTTTAACAAGCTCAATGTTTTGTGCTTAGGAAATATGTAAGAATATGTTTGTGATATTTAGACCTTTGCCTTTCTGTGGATAAAATACCCAAGTGACTGACTGTAATCTTTCTATGGAAAGCTTGGCAAAGCAACTCACTGTACTGTCAGAAGATTTCTTATAGCACCTTTCCTATTAGCTTTAGAAGAGAGGCCAAATTCTTTAGAGAAAACGACCAACCAAAACTCTGTGAAAGTCAAACAAGTTCTTATGTTCAGATACGCTGACTGGTTAGGAATAGAAAATTGTGTTTATATCAAGAAAATTTTGAATGCTTTAATGACAATGTGAACAATAATGAATTGCTTAAGTTGCTACAAGTTGAAGAAGCATTCCTTTGAATGGTTTCTCAATCATGCACCAACTCATCCCGAATGTACAAATGATCCGCTTGTATACAAAAATTTAATCCAAGAAGAAACAAGAATAAATAGGTGTCGTTTTTTAAACTGTTCAAATAATGCCTAGCATATTTGGTGTCAAACTTAAGAACACAAATGCAGGGTATGTGTTTTCAACATAACTATCTTGTTATTTTTTAAAATTGAGTTTGAGCTTAAATGGTATACATGAAACATCTTTTTTAATTCAATATGGTTAACAACTTTCTTTTGAGACAAGAAGTCTCAAGTGCTATATCTTTCAGGCTGGGCCTGAACTTATGATCCTCTGGCTGAGGTTTCTCGAGTAATGATTTTTTTGTGTGTGTCCTGGTATTGGAGGTTGAACTCAGGTCCTAAGCATCACCTTAGCTTTTTTTCTCAGGGCTAGAGTTCTACTATTTGAACCACAGCTCCACTTCTTTCTTTAGCTTTTTTAGCTTAAGACTAGCTTAAGACTACCACAGTACCACTTCCTGCTTTTTGCTGGTTAATTGTAGGTAAGAGTCTCATGAACTTTTCCTGCCCAGATTAGCTTCAAACACTTCAAACAGCGATCCTCAGATCTCAGCCTTCTGGGTAGCTCAGATCATAAATATAAGCCACCCATGCCTGGCCTAGTTTTTATTATATGTAAATAAAGTTGATCATTTTTATTATACATGAATAGCATTCAGATGACAAATGGTTGGCTTTTCCTTTATAATTATTGTACTACTTTATATCTCCCCCTTTCTTCTATTTCTAGTAAACCTGGCATTTTCTTTTACTAAAGAGAATATGAAAGTTTAATTGCTACATCTAAAAGCCTTATGTTACATGTGTATTAATATATATATATTTATATATAAATGTTAAATCAGTACCTTTTTTTTTTTTTTTTTTGCCAGTCCTGGGGTTTGGACTCAAGGCCTGAGCACTGTCCCTGGCTTCTTTTTGCTCAAGGCTAGCACTCTACCACTTGAGCCACAGCGCCCCTCCTGGCCATTTTCTGTATATGTGGTGCTGGGGAATGGAACCCAGGGCTTCATGTATATGAGGCAAGCGCTCTGCCACTAGGCCATATCCCCAGCCTCAGTACCTTCTTCTTTTTTTTTTTTTTTTTTTTAGCAATACTGGGATTTGAAATCAGCATCTACCACCTGAACATGCTTCTAGTCTTGCATTTTGCTGGTTATTTTGCAAGATGGAGTCTAGTGAAATTTTCTGCCTAGTCTGGCCTCAAATAGCGATTCTCCAGATCTCAGCATCCTGACTAGCTAGGATTAGAGGCATGAGCCACTGGTGCACTGCCTAAATCAACATTTTTTTTAATTTAATTAAAATTTATTGGGCTGGGGATATAGCCTAGTGGCAAGAGTGCCTGCCTCAGATACACGAGGCCCTAGGTTCGATTCCCCAGCACCACATATACAGAAAACGGCCAGAAGTGGCGCTGTGGCTCAAGTGGCAGAGTGCTAGCCTTGAGCGGGAAGAAGCCAGGGACAGTGCTCAGGCCCTGAGTCCAAGGCCCAGGACTGGCCAAAAAAAAAAAAAAAAAAATTTATTGACAAGGGGTTGTATAAAGGGGGTACAGTTACATAATAAGGCAGTGAATACATTTCTTGTGATATATTACACCCTCATTTTTCTTTCCCTTCCCTAGATTAGGTAGGCAAATATACAATATCCAGTGTACCAAAATCATATAAAAGTAACCACGTAGGGTACGCCACAGGAAATTCACCTAGAACTTTAAAGATAACATCAACAGTAGAATCCTCCTGTGTCCTTCTCTTGGAGTTGTTTTTGCTTATCCTTGTCTTATATGATCATGTATACATAGCTGTTGAGCTATTGTGATCCACTGATAGATCTATTCTAGACCTTTTTTATGTTTAGTAGTTGTTTGGTTTTTAAATACATAATGTAAAGTCACTTACCCAAACATGTGGAAATACCATTTGAAAAGAAGTTTGTTGTTTTGCAGACCTGGTCTCTACGGTCCTCCTCCCTCCCTAACAGTCATATATCAAGGAGGTCATGCCCCTTTGTTCTCTGTGTTCTAGGCTTGTCTCACTCAACATTATTTGTTCAAGTTCTGACCATTTCCCTGCGAATACCAATATTTTATCATTTCTAATTGCTATGTAGTATTCCATTGTGTATAGGTACCACATTTTTTTAATCCATTCACCTGTAGTGGGGCATCTGGGTAGTTTCCATATTTTGGCTATTGTGAATTGTGCAGCGATAAACATGGATGTTCAAATGTCTTTATGATATCTTGATACCTGTTGTTCAGGATAGATGCCTAGGAGTGGTATGGCTGGGTCATAGGGTATGTCTATGCTGAGCTTTTTGAGGAACCTCCATACTATTCTCCAAAGTAGTTGTACTAATTTGCACTCCTACCAACAGTGGAGAAGGGTTCCTCTTTCCCTGCACCCCCTCCAGCATTTGTTGTTGTCTGAGTTCAGAGTATAGGCCGTTCTAACTGGGGTGAGGTGGTATCTCAGGGTTGTTTTTATTTGCATTTCCTTTGCTTCCAGGGATGTTGAACATTTTCTCATATGTTTCTTTGCTATTTTTATCTATTCTTCTGTGAAGTCTCTCTTTAGCTCCTTTGCCCTTTTAATAATTGACTTACTGGGTTAGTTTTTTGAGTTCTCTGTAGATGACAGATATTAGGCCTTTGTCTGTTGCTGTGCTGGTGAATATCCTTTCCCATATGGTTGGCTGTCTTTCTAGTTTAGTGGCTATGTCTTTAGCTGTGCAGAAACTTTTTATTTTGTAGTAGTCCCATTTGTCGAGTCTTTCCCCTATTTGTTGTGTCCCTGGGACTATGTCAGGAAGTTCCTTCCTGTGCCTATAAGTTCTAGCGTCTTTCCTACTCTGTCCTTCAGTAGTTTCAAGGATTCAGGTCTGATGTTGAGGTCCTTAATCCATTTTGAGTTGATTTTGGTGGATGGTGATAGGCTACGGTCCACTCTGAGTTTTCTACATGTGGCTGCCCAGTTTTCCCAGCAACAGTAGTTGAAGAGGATATGTTTTTTCCATTGTATGTCTTTAGCTCCTTTGTCAAATATCAGCTGACTGTAAGAATGCATCTTTATTTCTGGGTCTTCTATTCTATTCTATTGGTCTTCAGGTCTGTTTTTATGCCAGTAGCAGGCTGTTTTTGTTATGATGGCTCTATAATAGAGCTTGAAGTCTGGTATTGTGATACCTCCTGTGCTGCTTCCTTTGCCTAGATTTCTTTGGCTATTGCTGTTCCATACAAATTTATGGGTTGTTTTCTCTATTTCAGTGAAGAATGTATCTGGGATCTTGATGGGGGTTGCATTGAATTTGTATAACATTTTGGGCAATATGGCCATTTTCACTATATTGATTCTGCCTACCCCATGAGCATGGGAGGTCCTAAATCAACATTTTTTTGAAGGAAGAAACATCTTGTGGCACTGGAAGTAAAAAGTGCTGGATTGAGAAGATCATCTCTTTGTGTTGTACTCTGCAACATACTAGTTATGACCTTTATCAGGTCCTTAACTTCACTTCATTTCCCTCATTCAAAAATCATTATAAATGATATAGCCTGCATACAGTCCTGCCAAGTCCCAAAGTTTTAGTTCTTCAGGAGTTCATATATTTTACATCCTGGATGCCTCCTTAACTCTTTTCATCAAAGTTTATTTTTCTAGAAATTTCTTGGTTAGATTTAGAATGAGATCTGAAATGCTGCCAGTTACCTAAAGGCTAAACACAAGTCATGCAGGGTCATGGAGGCAAAATGTTTGATGAGGCTTCCCAGTCTGCATACATTCCACACAGTCTTGCCACACTCACTGACAGTGCCTTTAATTATAGGACTGGATTTCAGAACAGGCTGAAGAAATGACTTAATCAGCAACATGCTTGAGTAAACATTCGCGAGCATGCTGCCTTGGCCTCCCTCTCCCCTTCCTCTTATGTTTCTAACTGCCTGTCACTACTGACCTTAAATAATAACCCCATATTCTTGACAGTTTGGCAACATAGAAGAATGAATGTTTCTGGTAGATAGCAGTAGATTCCAAAAGCCAAAATGCTTCCTAGACACATAATAAGCTGGAACCAATGTATGGGGTTATTGACTTCATTGAAATAGTCCTGCAGAATTAGGGGCAAGACCTCCTCTCATCCTGAGGTGCTGCAGAACCCAGAAAGAAGAAAGCAAAGAACCAGTATAAGGAAAGTGCTGTAAACAGTGCTTATTGATGAACTAAAAGTGATGTTTAGAGCCAGTGTGTTTGCTACAAATACCATGTCTGGATTCTGCTAGTATCAGTAAAACCTTGGGTCCTATATCCCAGAAGACTCCAACATGAAAGCTTCCCCTATCTCAGGATTAATCAAGATCACCACCAAACATGCATGTTTTTTCAGAGGCTTGTCTCACTTAGTGGGGATTGCCTGCTTTCTCTCATTCTCTACTGGGCTTTCAGACAGTGCTGTCTCTAACTGCAAGCTGGATGAATCATCAATTGCATGCTGATGAGCTGCTTAGCCTTCTTTTTGCCAGAAGAAATCAGGACAGCCTTGGAGTTTGGAGGAGCACTCCTTTGCCTCCCACTTTCCTTTTGTTTTTCTTTTATCTGGGACTTTCCCATGTCCAATTTCACCTCTATATGCCCCCAGTTTAGGATACCTCCTTTCCTTCATCTTTTCTGTCAGGATTATGGACATTTTATTGTCTCAGCAACTTGTTCTCTTCTTGTTTTTACTGATCTGGTTCTGCTCCTTTTCATAAGAAACAATTTAAGTAGCTTACAAACCATTTAAGGGAGTTGAAGTACAGTAGAGAGTCAAAAGACAAAAATTAATATTTATAAATTTAATTTACATATCAGATGGTAATAAATTTAAAAATGCTTATTTTGTAAATGTTTGGTAAAAATACATTTCAGAACTCTTATGTTAATGCATATTGTACATTCCCACAAAGAGGGTATTACATATTGCATTGGCTCAACTTTAGATGTGCACCTTTATTTCTAAAAGTTTTTTCAGGAGTGTTCTTAGAAATACACTCTTGGAAATGTCATTTTTTATAACATTTGTTGCAATTCAGCTTTTATATAGTGTACATCTCACCTCTTTTGTTCTATCTATCTATTACCTATCTGTATTTATTTATTTGGGGTGGTACAGGGGTTAGAACTCAGGCCTTCTGCTTTTGTTTGGCTTTATTCCTGCTTGTCGGGGTCTTTTAGCCCCCAGCACTCTCCTGACCTGCTGGAGAGATGGGGAAGCTCGCCCCAACTGGGGTGGGCCAAGAAAGGAGAAGGGTTGACAGACCACCTGCACCCAGCCCCCCCTCACCGGAGGACAATCAGACGCACCTGGGAGAATGTCTGCGAATGTCTAGCTTTATTGAGGTAGATCCTTCTAGTAAATAAGGCACAGGAGCCAATCAGGTCAAAGATAGGCAGGAAGGGGAGGGGTGTACGTGCGCCTATCTAGGGACTGTGAAGGGAGGCCTGAGCTGTCCGTCAAGGGTGGAGGGCTGAGGGACCAATCCTAAGAGGCGGCCTAATTCTATGTCACAGCCCACAGGACCACCTGCGGGTTCACCACCAGGTGCCATCTTTGCCACACGTGGTCCAAAGGCTGGGAGGCGGGGCCAGCTAGAACCGGCCTTCTGGGTTCTGCATAATAGCCACATGTGACCCGGGGCCAGAAGACAGGTGGGGCCAACTGGGACCGCCTTTCCGGGTTGCAGCATAACAGCCACATGGCCCCAGGATTGGGAAACAGGTGGGGCCAACTAGGGCTTCCTCTGAGGCAAGGCATCTGGGCAAGCCCCACACCTGCTCAATGTTGGTGCCCTACCAGCAGAGCTACACCTCTACTTCCAGCTTTTTGGTGGTTAATTGGAGATTGAGTCTGCCAGACTCCAAAGGCAGCCTTTGCTGCCTTTGAGCCAGGATTTTCAGATCTCAGCCTTTGGAGTAACTAAAATTACTGGTGTGAGCCATCAGCACCTGGCTACTTCAGTTATTTTTCAGATAGGTTCTTAGTTTTGCCTGGGACTGGCCCAGATCACACCAGACTTGATTGAGAAATCTGGATAACAATTTGTTTTTTCCTTGCAGGATGACTTAGCTGAGTAGTTAAGATGACAGACATGAACTACCATATCCAGCATGTCTTTTCTTCTTTTTCTTTTTTGTGGTCATGGGGCTTGAATTCTGGGTCTGGTCTCTGTCACTGCCAATTTTCTGGTGGTTAATTGGACAGGAGTCTCATAAACTTTCCTGCCTGGGCTGGCTGTGAACCCTGATCCTCAGATTTCAGCATCCTGAGTACCTAGGATTTATAGGCATGAGCCACCAGCACCCGGCATCCCAACACATCTTTTTAAGATCTTATGATTTTTGTAAGGAAATCTAACAGAGTAGATAAGGATTTATTGCAGTTTGAATGTATTTTTAAATAATTAACACCTTAGAGTTCTTCAAACCTCTATTTTGATAGAAAGCCATGTTACTTCAATTTTACTTAGTAATGTTTTAACATATTTACCTTTAGGGAAAGTGTAGAAAGATGTGTGATTAGAGTTCAGCTTTTCCCTTTCACCTGATATATTTATCATTTTATGGACAATGAGGAGAAGGAGTAGCTGAAGCCCAAGATTCAAATACTGAATTTCACCTGCCAATATGAGTCGTGTGATTTGTCAATATTTCAGAACATTGCTCATGGGGCCAGGCACACCACATTAGTATACAATGAAACCTTCTTTCTCTCCCCAAATATGTTCTGTATCATGACTATACCCTAGTCAGGGCCCCAGTCATCAACTTTAAACCCACAAGGTCACCTGGCACCTTCTGATTACAGCGGCAGCTTTACTGCTTGTAATTGTTCTACAGCTTTGGCAGGTCAATGGAAAAATGTTCTTTAAACACCATAAGTATCTGATTGTGCAATACCTAAATGAGAGTCATTGATTATTCACACTGCTGGCTGGTCAAAGCCAGGGAAGTAATTAGGGCTTTTTGTGTGGATTATCCACTGAGAAAAGGTCAAATAACTACAAACAGTGCCATTGGAAAGGAGCCACCAAGGACCGCAGCCTCCGTGATCAGTTAAGAAATGCTAAAGCAAGGCTTAATAATGATGTGCTTATGCCAGCTTCTGCAGGATGTGATCATTCTGTCATGAAAATCCAATGAAGCATGAGTGATGGCTACTTTTTCCCCTGGAAGCTAGGCCTCTGGTCCCTGATGCCCATCAAACAGGTTTGTCAGGGAAACCAGACTGAGAAGAATTTAAAAAGCAGGCCCACACTTTGGTCTTTAAATCAATAATAAAGGACTTTAAGCTAGTGACCACTTTGTGTGTTTGTGTGTTCATACTTTTACTTGAAGTCAGGTCTTTATGCTCTTGCTTCATTTTTCCTGTTTAAGGTTGGTGCCCTGTCACTTGAACTACACCTCACTTCCTGCTTTTTGATGGTTAGTTGTAAATAAGACCTTAGCACTTATCTGACCCAGCTGGCTTTGAACCATAGTCATTAGATCTCAGCCTTCTGAGTAATTAGGATTATAGTTTGTGAGTCAGTGGCTTTCTGCTTTTGTAATCATTTTTAATCCCCTCCCTTTGAATCATCACAGCAGCAATATTCTTTCTTTCTTTCTTTCTTTCTTTCTTTCTTTCTTTCTTTCTTTCTTTCTTTCTTTCTTTCTTTCTTTCTTTCTTTCTTTCTTTCTTTCTTTCTTTCTTTCTTCCCTTCCTTTCTTTCTTTGCTATGCCAGCAGTGGAACTTGAGCTCAGGGTTTCATATTCTTGCTGAGATTTTTGCTCAAGGCAGTAGCTCTAACACATGAATCACATCTCCATTTCCAGCTTTTCGTTGGTTATTTGGAGAGAAGACTCTCTCAAATCAGTCTGCCTGGGCCTTGAATTTCAGTCCTCAGATCTCTGCCTCCTGACTAACATGAGTCACCAGAGACTGGCTGTTTTTAATGTTCTGATAACATGTCCAATCCAATGGCTTGTATCTTGGGAACTCAAAACCACTTATTTACTAATTTAAATTAGGAGCTTGGGAGAAAAAAACCCTCTTTGAGCCACAGTTGTATTCATAGTAACATAGGATGAAAACAGATTTCTGTTTGCTAAAGGATCTTTCCTATTTTCCATGTTTAAAATATCTTTTCTAAATTTACTTAGTCATACATGTCTACCTTCAATACTTAGTCTACCTTCAATAATAGCTGAAATTCTAAAGTTAAATCTTTAGTGTTTCCATGTAAGCTTCTGGTTTAAGAAAATTGAAGTGAAGACATTCTGGAGAAAACTCACAATTTAGCCATTAAAAAAAAATCCAAGAACAGATAAAGAATTCAAAAGTTAGGCTTGAAAAGGCATTAGGGCAATGGTATTTAGAAAGTACCCCTAAACTATCTTGAGCTGCTCTCTAACCATGCATGGAATTGTACTGGAAATGGTAGAAAATAAACACAGAATAGGTGTTGACAACAACTTAGTGACCATTCAAACCCTGTGTTTTTATTATGTGATACCAGGAAAGTCACTGCAACTCCCTCAGCCTTCATAGAGGGCAGATAGAATCTGAAAAAGGATCTTTTTAAAAAAAATCAGAAGTAAAACAGCATAACAGGGACTTAAACTGCTTTAGCTGAAAAACACTAACTCCTTACCTGGGCCCAGGAATGAAGTAGACGCAAGAGAAAAGCTAGACACCCCTTCCCCATGTTGTATGTCTTCTTAGTTCTGAGCTCTTCTCTCTCTCTACAGTCACTTTCCATGCTCGCATCTTGAGTCCAGGAAGGACAGGACTGTGATAACCGGGTCGTAAGGAGGGTTGGAGGAAACGGCCTCCACAGGAAGGGCCACCAGAACCTCCTCCAGCAACAATGACTTGTTTATTGTGACCAGATTGTTATGGCATTGATAACAACATCTCCAGAATCCTGCCCCTTCCTCCAACCAAGGATGGAGACAATCACCCACCAGGCTACTCTTGTGACCCAGACTGTTTATGCATCCCTTTCGCTCTCTGCTTTAATTCTGTCGATGTAACCTAAAGCTCATGTCTGTACACTGAAGATGGCTACAGATAGATCGAAATGCTTATTTTACCTCTTCCTATGGCTGCCTACCTGTGTCCTATAATAAAGATCCTCTTTCTGCATGCCTCCATGACTCTTTATCTAGCATATAGGGTCCAGTGGGTGGGTTGACATGCAGAACCTCTGGAGCTGAACCCTAAAACTCTGGTTTCCATAGTAGATAGGAAATGAACTATCCAAGAAAACAGGGGCTCTGAACCCTCGTGGAATGCACACCTTCCAGGGCCTCCTAGAAAACAGGAGAGGTGGCCAATGAGTGTGCAAGGGGACAACTTTGTAGGTTACACAGCTGGGTCAGGCATTTGGAGGCACTGCCTTCATTGCATATCCTTGCCACACTGTTGTAACAATGAGCTCCCAGAATCTATGAAATGTTGGTAGTATTTAAATGTGCCTAAAGGAGGGCTTTCAGGTGCAGTAGCAAACCAAAAGTGGTTATTTTAGAGCAGCACCCTAGTTCAATTTACTGGTTGAACACCCCTCATTTTCTCCATTCTCCACTGTATTTGAGATCTGAAGTGTAAGGAAAATAAGATTAGAATGGACATGAGAGTCAAGATAAAAGTGATCTTTCACAAAAGGCAAGTTTTGGGGCTGGGAATATGGCCTAGTAGTGGTAGAGTGCTTGCCTCACATACATGAAGCCTTGGGTTTGATTCCTCAGCACCACATAAACAGAATAAGCCAGAAACGGTGCTGTAACCCCAAAGGTAGAGTGCTTGCCTTGAGCAAACAGAAGCCCAGGACAGTGCTCAGGCCCTGAGTCCAAGCCCCAGGACTGGCAAAAAAAAAAAAAAAAAAAAAAAAAAAGGCCAGTTTTGTCAGAGAAAGCCTTTCAGAACCCTCACTATGGTTTGGAAAGGGAGTGAGGAAGGAAGGGGAAAGAATAAAGAAGGGAGCAGAGAAAGAAAAAAGAGGAGAGGAGAAAAACACAAGGAGTGGAGAGAGAAGAGCCAGCGAAAAGAGGAGAGAAGAGATTTTAAGGGGTTGAAGAGAGGGGAGGGGCAAGCTATTGGAGGAACCTGAGCTGTTACTGATTGGCTTCTCTAGGAGTCAGTTTCAAGCCTGCTTTGGGTCTAGGATGGTGAGGCCTAATGGCAAGTTGTTTCCTGTTCCCATCAAAAAGTCCTCAGGGTTAACAGAGAGAATTGTGCTGAGAATAAAATGAGATATCATATAAAGTGCAACACAGAGTCTGTGCATGCAGGAAGGCTCAACAACAGATATACCCATGCCAAAGGCAATCAAATTCAGTTTTAAAATACTAACACATTTCTTGCCTTTCTTGTCATGTTCTTATCCTCATAATGGGGTTTCATTCTGACATGTCCATATACGCATACAATGCTCCATGATCTGACTCCCCCCTCCATCACTTTCTCTCATCTGCCTCAGGACTTTCCAGACCCATCTCAACAAGCTTCATTGTTGCATTTCACACAGGTTCATAAGGTGTTCTGATCATATACCTCTCCCTCACACTCCCACTAGTACCCATACCTGAAGGGAACCTGTTCTACATTCCTGTTATGCATTTTTAGTATATGCTAATTAACCAAAGAAGTTTCACCATGGTGATTCCCACATGCCTATACAGTATTTTCATCAAGTTGACCAGCTCTCTTACCTTAACCTTCTGCAAGAGGGTTAACTGTCGAAAGGAAAGGTGGAGTACATGAAGGCTAGCACAAAATATCTGAGGATCATTGCAATGACATTTTCCCTATATTTTGTAACAAAGGAAATTTCATTGCCTAGCAGTAATAGAAAAAGAAAAATAAATAAATAAAATCCAAAATGTGTCTTAAGCTGGGGATATGACCTAGTGGCAAGAGTGCTTGCCTCCCATACATGAAGCCCTAGGTTCGATTCCCCAGCACCACGTATACAGAAAATAGCCAGAAGTGGCGCTGTGGCTCAAGTGGCAGAGTGCTAGCCTTGAGCAAAAAGAAGCCAGGGACAAGTGCTCAGGCCTTGAGTCCAAGGCCCAGGACTGGCCAAAACAAAACAAAACAAAACAAAACAAAAATGTGTCTTAAATGGCAAGAGAGTAAAAAAAAAAATAAAACAACTGATTGTTGTGATTTGCTATTATCTTTATTTAAGACTGTGTGAGAGGCTGAGCAGGTAACTTACATCTGTAATCCTCTCATCCTAGCTAGTTAGAAGGCTGAGATCTGAGGAGCAAAGTATGAAGCCAGCCTGGGCAGGAAAGTCCATGACACTCTTAACTCCAATTAGCTATGAAAAGGTCAGAAATGGAGTCAAGTGGGTCAAGTGGTAGAGTGCTAGTCTTGAGCAACACAAGCTCAGGGACAGTGTGCCCAGGTCCTGCATTCAAGCCCAAGGATAAAAAACAAGACTATAGACAGGTCACATAAAATATTTTTCCTTGTTTTATTTCATAAATGAGATGGAAAGCTTTTGTATTGCCATTGCATGGTTGTAATATATGAGGATGTTCGTCTAGACTGACTATATCTGGACATGGTTATAGAAGCCTGGCCCAGTGATTTTCTGCCACTTCCACACCTGTTACAGATTCTGGGGCTGATGGAAGAGGCGAGTGCCTGGAAGGCAGCAGTGACAGAAAGGAGTAGAGACTTCAGAGTTTGGAGGAAACTGAAGGTCCAAGTTTTTATTCTCAATCTCATTTTATATTTCAGCCCACAAAATGTTATTAAAGGAGGAGGATTGATGTTTTCCTGTTGAAATACAATGTGTTGATATCATTAACATACTATAAAATTCATGCTTTTTAATGTATACAATTAGAGAATTTAGAATATTCACAGGGTTGTGGATATTTTACCATCTTGCTGTTTGTGCCAATACTACGTATAGCATGAACTCAGGGCCTCATACTCTTGCTAAGTGTTCTTACTCACAGTTGGTGCTATACCATTTGAGCCATGTCTCCAGTTCAGTGTGTCTCTCAGTCTTTTCTCCCCAGGTTGACTTGGAATCTCATTCCTCAAATGCAATCTCTTGAGTAGCTAGGATTGCAGGCATGTGCCACTTGGGTGGTTTAAACATTACTTAAATATATATATATATATATATATATTAAATTTTAAAATCATCTTCAAGTAGTTGCACAAAGGAGTTGCCATTTAACAAAGTAGTCTGTGAATACAATGTGTCTTGATCAATGAGACCCCTTTCAACATTCTCACCCATCCCTCTTAACCTGCCCCTTCCCTCACTCTTCTTACTTTTGTAAGATACTCATTTTTTATTGCATTCTCCTCCTTCTCTCTTCTGTCACTACTTTCTAATTTTAGAACATTATTGACATCCCCAAAAGAAACATCATACTCTATAGCAATCATTCCTAAATATTCCGACCCTCAGTCTCCACAATCACTAATTTACTTTCTATAGGTATGAATTTGCTTATTTTTGGGTATCTCACATGAACAGAATCATACAAGTCGAGGTCTTTTTTTTTATCTGATTTCTTCACCAATGTTGGAGATTGAACCCAGGTCCTTGTACATGCAGTGTAGTGCCTAAATATATCCTCTAATGAGCGACATCCTCAACCCTTGATTTTTTTTTTTTGAGACAAAGTCTTACTACATAGCTCAGGATGGCCTTGGACTCACTATGGAGCCCAGGCTAGACTCAAGCTCATTATCCTGCTGCCTCTGCTTCTTGAGTTCTGAGATTACAGTGTGCCATTACACTTGGTACCTGTGTTTATTTCATTTACCTGTGTTTTTAATTTTTTATTTGGCATTTTCATCCATATTGTTGTATATATCAGTATTTCACATGCTTTTTAATGTCATATAACCTTCTGTTTATGGGCATACAATATTTTGTTAATTCATTAATCAGTTAATGGATGTTTGCATTGCTTTCATATTTTGGCAATTATTTGTGTACAGGTTCGATGGATATATACTTTTTTCTTTTGCGCCCTGGGGCTTGGACTTAGGGCCTGAACACTGTCCCTGGCTTCTTTTTGCTCAAGGCTTGCATTCTACCTCTTGAGCCAGTGCCACTTCTAGCTTTTTCTGTGGTGCTAAGGAATCGAACCCAGGGCTTCATGCATGCTAGGCAAGCACTCTGCCACTAAGCCCCATTTCTAGTCCCAGATGTACACTTTTGATTTCTTTACAGCCTATAGTTAGCAGTGGAATTACTAGGTTAAAATAACTGCCAAAGGCTGCAACATTTTGCATTCCTACCAACAATGTATGAGAGTTATAGCATTTCCACACATTCACCAACTCTTGCTATCATAATGCCCAGGCTGGGCACTGATGCCTCAAGCCTATAATCCTAACTACTCAAAAGACCTAGATATAAGGATCGTGGTTCAATGCTAGCCCTGGAAGGAAAATCTATGATTCTCTTATCTCAAATTAACCATCAAAAAAAAGTCTGAAGTGGAGCTGAAGCTCAAGTGGTAGAGTAGCAGTCTAGAGTGATAAAAACAAAATGATAGTACCTAGGCCCTGAGTTCATGCCTCACACACAAAATAAGTAAATAAAATTATACCCATCTCAATGTGTATGAAGTAGTGTCTGAATTTGGCCTTGATTTGTATTTTTCCAATCTCTAAGAAAGGTGACTATTCATGAGCTTATTGATCATTTAGAGAAATGAAAGACATGAGGTTTGTTTATTTATTTAGTACTGGGACTTGAACTCAAGGTCTGAGCACTGTCCCTGAGCTTTTGTGCTGAAGGCTAGCATTCTACCCCTTGATCCATAGGTCCACTTCTGGCTTTTTCAGTGGTTAATTGGAGATAAGAGTCTCCAGACTTTCTGCCAGGCTGGCTTGGAACCAAGATCTTCAGATCTGAGCCTCCTGAGTGGCTAGGATTACAGGCATGAACCAGCAGCACCCCAACTCCATTTCCAGCTTTATAGTAGTGAATTGGAAACAAGAGCCTCACAGAAATTTTCAAAATGGGTTGGCTTTGAACCAGGATCCTCAGATCTCAGCCTCCTAGGTAGCTAGAATTGCATATGTCAGCCACTGTACCCAGCATTCTATGGCTTCTAATTACTTATGTTCTTGTGATATCACCCCAATTTAGAAAGGAAATTCTAAGAGACTGGAAAAGGATGGACAGTGAAACGGGCCCAGAATATTAACAGAACTTTTTATCTAAAAAAGTCATTTGATGTCACATCTGCAAACCCACAATGGAGGCCTGACTAGGCTATGGGTAGAAAAGGTAGGGCACTAGGATGAAGGACCACAGAGCCATATAGAGGTATATGACTTTACTTTCCCATTGACAGAAAGATTAATTCATTGACCCTCTTGTTACTGGGCCATACTTCAATAGCCAAGTAGATAATAGTATGTTTGATAGGAAGGGGTTTTTTTCTTTTTAAAATGAGGGTTCCTCCTCAGAATCTCTGAAATAATTATTATGGGGGTGGTATGACTCTTGTACAACTAATGTATACTCATTAAA
Organism: Perognathus longimembris pacificus; assembly: GCF_023159225.1. Classification (NCBI taxonomy): domain Eukaryota; kingdom Metazoa; phylum Chordata; class Mammalia; order Rodentia; family Heteromyidae; genus Perognathus; species Perognathus longimembris. The sequence continues at coordinate 85,554,329 of NC_063162.1, forward strand.
ACAGTATTTCAGGTCAGGCTCATGTCTGTAATCTCAGCTACTTCTAAAGATAAAGATCAAGAGGATCACATTTCAAGGACAGCTTGAACCCCCATCTCAATAATAAGCCAGGAATGGTGACATTTGGTTGTCATACCAGCTATAGGGGAGGGGCATAAGTAAGAGAATTACAGGCCAGGTTGGCTAGAGCAAAAACATGGGACCTCACTTGAAGAAGTTAACAGAACGAGGGTATGGCTCAAGTGGTAGAACACAGGCCGAGCTAGCTAGTATGAGTTCAAATCTCAATACTACTAAAAAGAAAAGAAGTTACCTTTTTAGGGAAAACACATCTATCTTGAAAGTGAAAGAATAGAGATCGGAAACTTCCCTGAGCAGGAGAGGCCTCCTTTCCATTTTACATTCTCTCTTTCAGCTAGCAGAGCCTTATAATGACCTCAGAAAAGAGCTAACACCTATCATGAGTTTTCACTGTGCCAGGCACTGTGCTGAGCACATGGACACTATTTTTTTTTCTTTTTTGGTCACTCCTAGAGCTTGAACTCTGGGCCTGGTGATGTCCTTGAGCTCTTCAGTTCAAAGCTAGTGTTCTACCATTTTGAGCCACAGCACCATTTCCACAGACACTATTTTTATTTTGTAATCTGCAAACTACAAACTGACCTCCTTACACTTTGCCTCCCTCAGAAACTGAGGACTGTTCTAATTCCTTGGTTAGGAGCTACTCACCTACCGTGTTGTTTAATTTCCAGTGAGCTATTTCTGCATCTGGTCACAGACATAAGCTGATCATACTCACACGAGGAGTAGGTGACAAGGCCAAGCTTTAAGTCCAGTCTATGCTCTGATGAAATGCGTTTACTTATCTAATCTCTTCAAATGGACAAGCAGATAGTTTTGAGATGGCTGATCTAAACAACCAGTGCTGTAGTGTTAATCCTGACAGGCAGTGTGTGTATTTCACAAGGGCTTTCAGAAGATGTAACAGTCCAATTTAGTCCAATTTCTGAAAAGTGCTTGTGGAGCTAATTTCTGGGGACCAGTAGGTCCTCCAATAACAGCCACAAGGATAAATCTCTTAAGGAAATGTGGATGGTGAGGACCATACATTTTCCAAGCCTCTCCTTCATCTGGGGTTCTTGCACTCACTGGACTAGTGTCTTTACATAGGAACACCTGGATCTCACACTGAATGGAAAATCCTGCCTCTTACAGGTGCTGGGAAATGAAACACACCTATTTGAACATATTTTTAACCTTCATTTTCTCTCTTGAGTATTTCTATGGAAACTCTTCCTGGATAGTGATTCTGACAAAAACTGGCTTTACTCTGCAGAAATTTTGGAGTTATAGTGACCAGATGGACACATCGCATTAATACTGTTTTTTTTTTTATTCCAATTTTGTAACTTGTGCAATTTGCGTGCATTAACTTGTACTGACTTTCACAGCCAGTGAACCATTCTGTAGTTTTTATGGAGACCTCAGAAATAACTCATGGTATGGTTTAAGTCAAGTTAGCACACTAAAAATGGAAAGGCCTGTTGTTCAAGATTGGACTGAGAATCACTAGGGCATTGCCTTCCCAATGTCAAATGAAGAACCCAGTCTAAACACTCTGCTACCATTACATCTAAACACATTTAATGAGTGCTCATATGGAAAACTACATCTAGAAAATGGAAGAATAGGTTAGGCCCTGGTGGTTCATGCTTGAGATCCTAGCTACTCAGAATGCTGAGATTGAAGGATTGTGGTTTGAAGCCAGCCCAGGCAGGAAAGTCTGTGAGACTTACTTCCAATTACCCAGCAACATGGTGAGAGGAGGTATGGTTCAAGTGGTAAAGCACTAGCCATGAGCAAAAAAGCTAAGCAAGAGTGGGAAGTCCTGAGTTCAAGCCCCAGTACTAGTGTACATGTGCGTACATGTGAACGCACACATGCATGCACGCGAGTGCATATGCGCACACAAACTCGAAAGAAAGAAAGAAAATAGAAGATTTCATTTTTTTGTACAGAATCTAAATTCATAGGTGGTTTTGCAAGCTCAAATATGTTCTTGTTTTTCTTGACTTAGGAATGGAAGAATATCTTGTTGGTTGGGGGAAATTTTTGAGCATTTGATCTTTTGTTGAATTGCCATTCTTAGTTCCTCATGTTCAGGTATTGTAGCAGGTTCTTAAAAGTGAGTGTACTGGGACAGAATGGGGTAGAAGAAAGGACAAAGCACTGTATCAGAGGGCATTTGTTCTTTCTTATTTCACGAAAGGCTGGTGTTTTACTACTTGAGCCACACCTCCACTCCCTGTATTTGCCCTTTCTTATAGAATCTCAAATGAAAGCCTTGTTCTCAAGTTCATTTTCTTCAGAGCGAAAGTAGATTTGAATTTCCTACAGATATCTGAAACAATGTTTGTTCTCTATATGCAAAGAATAGCTCATAACAGAATAAAAAATTCCATTTTGCATGTTCATGCATCCAGGTATGCAAAGACTGGATTCAATAGCTAACAGAACAAACAATAAATGGCTTTTCAAAGGATGAGCAATGGGAGCTTGGCTTTTAAAAAAATAAAACTGTGTTTTGTTGCCAAGAATCTGCAATGGCCTAGGCCTAGATATGCTACCCTAGCCATGCTACAATAGTAATGCTGTCATAATATTCAATGTATAATCTGAAAACAAAACTAGGAGAATTGAAGGGATGGATGAGGTTGAGAGATATGGGAGAGAATTATGAGAGGGGTTACATTAATCAAGATGCAGTGTACTGGGCTGGGGATATAGCCTAGTGGCAAGAGTGCCTGCCTCGGATACACGAGGCCCTAGGTTCGATTCCCCAGCACCACATATACAGAAAACGGCCAGAAGCGGCGCTGTGGCTCAAGAGGCAGAGTGCTAGCCTTGAGCGGGAAGAGCCAGGGACAGTGCTCAGGCCCTGAGTCCAAGGCCCAGGACTGGCCAAAAAAAAAAAAAAAAAAAAGATGCAGTGTACTTACAAATGGGCATGTTGAATGGAAACCCCTTTGTACAACTACTTAAAAATGATAAAATTCTTTTAAAAGAACCAGCAATACAAAAATGTAATAAGAAGAGAAGCAACATATATACTATTTTCGTTTTTTTTTTGGCCAGTCCTGGGCCTTGGACTCAGGGCCTGAGCACTGTCCCTGGCTTCTTCCCGCTCAAGGCTAGCACTCTGCCATTTGAGCCACAGCGCCGCTTCTGGCCGTTTTCTGTATATGTGGTGCTGGGGAACCGAACCTAGGGCCTCGTGTATCCGAGGCAGGCACTCTTGCCACTAGGCTATATCCCCAGCCCCCATATATACTATTTTCACAGGAAGCTAACCAGTTGTAGAGTGAAATACATTTATATCTTAGTGAGCCTTTGGTGACATGTAGAGAGGGGGTCTAGTTTGGGAGAGAGGTTTCAGGCCGTGTCTACTATAAGGACAGATCTGCATTGTTAGCTACTAAGGAGTCTGAGATCTGAGGATTGATGTTTGAAGTCAGTCCCAGTACACCAATTTGAAAGACTCTCATCTCAAATTAACCAACAAAAAGCCAGACACTGAGCTGTAGCTCAAGTAGTACAGTGCCAGCCACAATAAAAAAAAGTGAGGAACCAGTGCTTGGACCCTAAGTTTAAACCCCAGCATCCATCCCCATCCCACCTATCCCTTCAAAAAAGAACAGAGATCTAGGGACCTAGTAGCACTTAGGTCACAGGTTAAAGCCTCTTCATTTTCTGAAAATGTTCTTTCCCTGGCTTGTGGTGATGGATATATAACTCATATCCCATTATGCACAGAAGGAGCATATAAACCATTCATTCCCAATAGATGTGAAACCTTCTCAGTACAATGAATCACACTGTGGACTGAAGTCTGCCTGAATTTCATGTCCCTCAGTTGCTTTGTGAGAATCTGAATGAGCAAAAAGGGCATGTTTCTTCCAAATAGCTCCCAAGGTATTTGGACCTATTCAAAACATTTTAGGAATTAACAAAAATATGACCCTGCTTAGCAAAACATGGGTTAAACATGGAAATGTCATCCTCCACATCTTACTAGGAAGAGTGCAAGATGTGTGGGCGATGTATGTACCCCTTCTTCCAGAAGCCATGGCCCAAATCCCATTACCTACTCCAGTGACCAGGCATTTTTTTCTCTCCTTTTTTGGCTCTCTCTCTCTTCGGGCCAATTCCCCATGAGATGCTAAACATCCTTTGCTGCCTTCTTCCTTGAACTATTTGCTGGAGGGCTCTTCTCTTTACAGTATGATTTAAGGACATCTTGCTAGGTGCTGGTGGTTCATGCCTGTAATCCTAAGAACTCAGGAGGTGGAGATCTGAGGATCGAGGTTCAAAGCTAACCTAGGCAGAAAAAGTCCATGATATCTTATTCATCAGAGCCACCACGTCTATATTTTATGAGGGATCAGATAGATGTTTGATGTGATGCAAACTTTTCAGACCCCTTTCCTGCTTTAGTCCTTACCACGGATTACAGTTTTTGAGCCTGTATAGCAAATTCATCCTCAAACATCAACCCTGGGATATGGTACCATGGTCATTCCCACCTCAGCTCAAGGGAAACTAAACTCTAATTTATCATATAACATCTCCAGGGCTGCACAAACTAAGAAATATCTAGGACCCAAGCCAAAGTCTTTGATTACACCATGCACCAGAGCGTTGCACTATATCTTCCAGCAGTAACAGTTCTGGAATCCTGACTATAGGCCAATGTTATGGTAAGTAATTTAATACAAAATATAATTACTAAAACTGCCCAAGAATATTAATACAGTATGTTTTTTCAGTTTCCTTTGGGGAAATGAGCTATAATATAGTCACCCTGTATTGTTCAGTACTTTACTGTATCTGATTTATCCCCCATGTCATGGTGCTCCTCAACTAGAAAGTAAAAGCACTGAGAATTTGTTTTATTCCCCTTTGGTTCTCTACTATGAAGGGTGTTGGCCGGCAGCTAGTAGGCATTCATAATATTTTTGAGGAATTGAACAATTATATGTCTTGGTCATATGGTAAACGAGACATATATGTGCCAAATATGTACCATGACACTTATGTGCAATGAAAACTTATGGTTAATAATGCAACAGATGGTTGGCAATAATCATCCATTGAACTGTGCTTTGTAGCAAGAGATCCTCATTTTCTGGGTGTCATGAACATGTTCACAATGGTTTCTTGAATAAATGTCCTTGCCTCTACTTTTCTAAGCAGAGGTAGATTCCAGGGAGAGAAAGCTACATTGTCTTGAATAGTTACACCGTTTAAAAGGTGTAGCTAATTTAAAATTTAAAAACCTTAAGCTTCCCAAGTGTAAATGCCAGTAATGTTCATTCTTCAACCATAGACTAAGTATAATAAATAAATTGCAAATGTATTTGTGCAGAGCTAAGAGAGCCTCAGATGGCAGGCAAGTTGATCAGAACAAAGTGTTGTTAATGATTACCCTGAATACTTTAAGAAGAGTGCAGAAGATCAATAGATCTATAGAACATTAATCCTTCTTGAAAGTCTGAACATCCTTGATTTTATGTATTTAAGACTGATAAAACTGAGTTATATTTTGAGGTGGGGGATATCTAATGGAAAACAATCATATCATCTTTCAGGAAAGCAATCCTCTCACTTGTAGTGGCCAAGTTTCATCTGTTAATTCTTTCTATCAACAAAGTGGTTGCTATATTTTTGTAAAACTTTCTGGAGGCAATTTGTCCATTATTAGGTCTGAACTTTAGAGTTGGGAAAACAAAGGACAATTCAACAACACTTGCAACAAAACTACTACAAATGAGTCTCATTTTAATAAAACCCTAGAGTCCAATGTCACCTAGCAAGTAACAGGTACTCAATAAGTGCTTGTCAAATAAATGGATGAAAATCTAAATTTGTGAAATAGATCAATAAAGATGTGATCATTTACACTCCCAAAAGATTTATCTGCTCATTTGCTTCGGTGCTGACTTTAAATATGGATCTTTGATACCAGTATCAAGGGATAAGAATGTGGGATTTTTCTTTTGAAGTTACTTAGTCCTTTCCCCCTCTCCAGGGTTGTACCAACCACCCCAGGAGCTTATCACTTTATTCCTCACATGTGTGATAAAAGACAGGGCTTTTAGTCCCTTGTATTTTCCTAAGAAGCAATAGCTAAATTTTTTTTAACAAATAAAAACCTGCTGGACCACCATGATTTATAGACTTAAAATGTGCTCTAATGCATTATGACTTCACAAATGTAGCTTTCTCTCCAACATCTGTATCCAGATTTGTAGTCTAATAAACCTTCCTGCTGCAGATGGCATGTGCATAGTTGTTCTGAGGTGTAATACATCAACACAGCATTTCTAAACACAGAGCAATAATGTATTCAATTAAGGGAGGAAATAAAACATCGAGCCATTTCTTACAATAAATCTTTTACTAAGCTTCCCACATCACATGTTTGCTGAGGAAATAATACATGTCATTCAGACTAAGGGTTATTGTAGACTGCTGAGGGAAACATGAAATTCTGGAGGTTTCAGCAGTACTGTGAGACTGTGAAACACATGGAAAGCGTACAAATTAGAAAAGGATGTAATATGTGACTAATGATCTCTCTCGGGATACCTTTGGAACCCATATTTACTATTATGATCACTAGATTCATTTAAGCTACAGGAGTTGAAAAGCAATACCCTTGTAAGTGAAAAACACCTCTGAGTTCATTAGATGTGGTTGTTATTTAAGCTCTAAAGGCTTTTTTTCCTTGCTGTCATTCTTCATACTTCTGGAAATGTGGTACTTGAGCTCCTAATAAAAGTAGTCTACATCATGACCATATAATCTACAGTTCCTGGAAAGCACATTTACACCTCCACATCTGTAGCTGAAGTTAGGCCTGAACCAAACTTAATTCACCCCAGATGTCACCCAAAAGTAAGTCCTTAGGATTTTCTAGCCACTGATTTTAGACCAGGCAATGAGATGAATATTCAACCCACAGACTCTAAGCCCACACATTGAAAACATTTATATATGCTGCCAAGTGCAAAATTAACTGCATCTAACAAAAAGTAAATCCTCAAGCCCAACCTTCCACTTGTGGAGGGAAATAGTGGCCATTTTGACAAAATTTAGACAAATGATGTCAAGTCTTTCTGTCTTAAGCCTCTTAAAAAGAAACAATGAGGGGTTAGTAGGGAGGCAGATGAATGAGGAGAAGAACGGAGGGCAAATATAGCCATTGTATGCAATGTATATACATGAAACTGGAACCACATAACTTGAGAGTATGGACAAGGTTAGAAAAGATGAAGAAGAACAATGGAAGGAGTGGTATTGATCAAGACACAGCTATAAAGTGATTTGTTGTACTGAGCCAGACACCAGTGGCTCATACCTAGATGCTGAGCTCTGAGGACCAAGGCTGGAAGCCAGTTTAGGAAATTGAGACTCTTATCTCCAATTAACCATGAAGAATCTGGAAGTATATCTTGTGGCTCAAGTGGCAGGGTGCTATCTTTGAGCACAAAAACGTAGGAATAATTCCCATGACCAGCATTAAAAAAAAAAAGTTGGGGGCTGGGAATGTAGCTTAGCAGTAGAGTGCTTGCCTAGCATGCATGAAGCCCTGGGTTTGATTCCTCAGTACCACATAAAAAAGCCAGAACTGGCGCTGTGGCTCAAGAGGTAGAATGCTAGCCTTGATTATAAAGAAGCCAGGGATTATAAAGAAGCCCAGGCCCTGAGTCCCGAGCCCCAGGACTGACAAAAAAATAAAAAGTTGGAAGAGAACGAGGGAAGGTATAGCCTTGTTCAAAAATGAACATATTCTTTACCTGACTTCTTTAACTGTAACCCCTTTGTATATCAACTTAATAATAAAAATAAAAAATTAAGAAGTAAGTTGTTAAATTGGAAACCCCCATTGTACAACTAATTAACGATAAAATAAAAACAAAAAAAACAGAATAATAACAATAAAAAGAAGCAACAATGTTCCTATGTCTTGGTAAGATATCATTCCATAATTCTATAGCAGAGCTTACATGACAATTTCTTTGAAAAAAATGTATAAGTGTATTATTTAGCTTACTAGTCACCAGAATAACTTTGGTGGATCATAGTCATAGTCATGAAGTTTATGTCTTTCTAATGGTTCTCTTAATCTGAAACAATATATTTTCTATCTTAGTTCTGGGTTTTATTGACCAGTTTGCTCCTCACCAATGGGCTGTAAGAACATGTCCATAACCTAGGTGATATGCCTGATTGAAAGGGCTTTATGGACGGAAAAAAATCAATTCCAAGCCATAGAATTCTCCGGTGTGCAGAAATAAAACAGAGCAAGATTTTAATCCTACTCTTAACCTATTCATAGGTTCTAGTTTTTCCTCAAATTCATATATTTCTTGAGGCCTTGTTTAGACTTACTTGTCAGTACTAAAGGTACTAAGACTTGAACTCAGGGCCTTGAGCTCTTGCTCAGCCTGTTCACTTATGGCTGGTGCTCAGTCACTTAAGCCATACCTCTACATTTTAGCTTTCTGCTGGTTAATTGGAGATAAGAGTCTCTAGGATTGGTCTGTTTGGGACAGCTCTGACCTGCAATTCTCACATCTCAGCCCCCTGACTATCTAGGATTACAGGCATAGAAGTCACCAGTGCCGGGCATTAGTCACTATCTTGATGTGTGAGGCTCATCAGCTGTATGAGTTGATCAGTCTGCACAGTGAGTGCCATGGGAGACCTTGCTAACAGTGCAGTTTCTTAGTTCTAGTTGAGGGAGGTGGCGGCAGGGACACTGTGCCTCACAGGATTATTGGAGCTTTGTCTGGAAGGAAACAGTTCCTTGTTATGGCAGCTCAGACACAGAAACCAGATTACTCAGGCTCCGTTGGTGTACCTACTCATAAAAATTACTATTTAATATGAATATCTCCAAGATTGATGAAAGGAATAATGTGAAAACAGTCAACAATATGAAATAACATGAAAAACTGTTAAAGGCATTGTTCACTGAATATTTAATAGAGACCCATCCACATGACAAGTTCCTGTTAAAATGAGTCTTCTAAAAGCCCGTGGGATCTATACAATCCATTCAATTGTTTCCCTGACTTGGCTTCAAAGATTAGAGCTAAGTTTCATGCTTAACAATACTGATAATTATATTCTAGTTTCATGATATACACATCCTAGTTCCCCTGTAGTAGTCTGTGTAATGGTGTTGGTGAATGTCTAACTTTATCTTCAAAACTGTAAACAGTACATATATACATATATATGGTATTTTAGATATCTAATTCCACCTTAAACTGTTCTAATAATTGTATTTAACTTATAAGTAATCTAAGTCCCCTTTTTTAGAGGGAGAGGGAAGAAAATGCTAGGTGGCAGTAAATATTGTACAAAAGTAAATTTAAAAACAAAAAAGCAACTGGTGGCTTATTCCTGTAATCTAAGCGACTCAAGAGACTGAGATGTGAGGATCACAATTCAGAGCCAATCCAGGCACATAAATATAATGAACTTTTCAATTAGCCAACAAAAACCTAGAAATGGAGGTGTATCGCAAATGGTAGAGGGCCAGCCTTGAACTCAAGATCCTGAGTTCAAGCCAAAGTACCAGAATAAAAGCAACTCACCCTCCCAAGAAATAAACCAAACCCAAACAACAACAATATCACTCTGAAACAATAGTAATAACAAAAATTGATGGTTGCACTCTTGTCTAGTATGCATGAAGTCCTGGATTCAATCCTCAGCATCACACACAAAAAATGTGTCATCAATATAAATACAATGGCACATTTTCTTGTCTAGTGCGGTCTGTTACTAGGACTGGTTTTGAAGGACCTTTTCTCTAGTACTAATGGAATAAACAGAGAGATTGTATATGGCCTACATCTGTGTATCTATATGAAAATGTATTCTAGAATCTTGTTTCTTTGCTCCTTCTTGTGTCCAAAGCAAACACAAACTATCTTTACAGATCTATCTTGAGGATTCTCTAAATGAAATCCCCTGAATGCTCTAGGGAAATATTGTCCATGGAAAATTCCCTCACGATATGATGTTGAAATACACATATTTACCTAGAGGCTGAAAAATTCCATTGTGTAGGATGTACGGATGTGAGATTTTTAATACAACCCCCTGGACTTGTGTTACTAATTTGAAAACTAGATAAGTCCAATAAGATGAAAACTTATTCAAAGAAAAAATCCTCGATGAGAAAAGATCTCAGGAGATCAAAGAGTAACACCCAGCCACTGGAGAAACAGATATATTTCCCCCTAGAACAAAATATCTTCCATCTTGATTTTTCCAAAATAATTTTTTATGAACATACTGTGAATTACACAAGACACCAACCCTGCTGTTTTGGGAGCAAAAAGACAGAGCTGACAGATGTAGTTATTTGCCAGGAACAACCATGTGAATTTATAAATATTTTACAAGTACAGCTTTCAGAAGAGTGACTTTTACTGCCATATTAATGTAACTTGCAAATTTATAGTCTGGGCATTTGTGGGTTATGAATGTCCAGTATTCGAGGCTGGTGCCAAGAACATGGTTTATGTTTGGAAAATCTTTTTTTTCTCTGATCACAGACTTCTTGGCTATTAAGATCTCCATTATGATTCAGCGGCACATGAGGTACCCAGCTACATAATACATCAGTTCCCACTCCCAATGGCTGGACTCATAAATATACTCATTACAATACACTCTGTATGACAGAATGACATACAAAGCACAAACATATCTCTGAAGAATAGAGAATTAGTGGTAGTAGGAGCAGTAGTGGCATAATGTCATGCCTCTGGCCAGATTCATAATATGTGACCTAAAATTATTATTATGTGCCATGACATAAGAAAAACTAAGATTATATGCTTAGGAAAATAACAACCAAGTAGATGTTAGATCAAAATGCTTGTGAGTGTTGTCATAGCCATTGAGGCTATGGTATAAAAAAAGCTTTAATTACTCTACTCATCTTTCATCAGGTACATTGTAGAGAAAGAAGCACCCTGCTACTCGGTCCTTATGAATTTGGAAGTTACTTTTTCCACTGATCATCCCCAAGGTAAAATAGTCTGTCTAGTTTTTCTGGATTTTAGTTGGTTTTTTTTTTTAAGTTTTTTTTTTTTTTTGTCTTTTCTTTGTTGGTACTGGGGATCGAACCCAGGATGTTGCACTTGCTAGGCAAGCACTTTGCCACTGAGCTACATCCCAGCCCCTTTTTCTGGATTTTAAAGAAAGAGAAGCATTTTTCTCTGGACTTAGACAAAGTCTTAGATGAGATCTTAAACTGATCAGGCTTTGGTCTCGTGCAAAAGGATTCTCCTCTTTCAAGATGTTGTACCTAGGTAGACTCATTAACCATTAATAAAGTCAGCACTCTTGTCCAGTCTTTTTCTCTCCAGAAGAGGTCTGTTATCTTGAAGATCTCACTTACCTTCTCAAGTTTCTGTTCCTTTCTTGTGACATGTTCAAGTTGTACCATGTTCAAGTTATACTATAGATTGCAAAATCCTTTCCACTTACAATTTTTTCTAATGCATGTGTGTCAAGACATGGAGTTATATAACAACATAGTATAGCTATTACATAGTTGTATGCAGGATCTTAACAGTATACTATAATTTGTAAGGTTGTTTTGTTTATCAAAACAACTCATGTGCATTTTTCATTCCATAAAAAAAATCTCAGGGAGCAAAATGTTTCATGTTTCATTTACTGGTGTGTACCACTTCTGGCTCTATATTTAGATTGTGTATTAGCTTGAAAAGAATTCATTGGGAATAGTGTGTTCCTACATGAAATTCGTGATTAGTATAGTGAGCAAAGAGCTTCTGAATTATCAAAGCTAAATAAATAAATAAATACATAATCTCTGTTTATTCAAAGACTTAATCCTCCTGAGGCTCCCAACCTGATTAATCAGGCAGCAGGCAGCAAACTGCCCTTCTTAGCTGACCTTAAACATTTCAGTGAAATAGACTGGATCCATGAAAGATGACATACATCCAAATCCCATGCAGTAATGATGGAGGAAATCGCTAGAAAGACAGCCTTAGTCTTCTGTTAAGAACAAATCCTTCTCCATGCATTTGCTTCTAACCTGAGGGATAGAAGTAGTCAAATGCTTGTTAGGTTAGCTAGAAAAACTTGAATTGTATCCATAATTTCCTTTTTCTTACTATCTTAGATTAAAAAAATCAAACAATCCAAGTAGAACAATCAACAATGCAGATACTGGTATAGTTTGTTTGCTTTTTTCTCATTTCCTTTATCTCTGTCCTGAATTTCTTTTTCCTTTTGTGAAGATAAAAATTTAAAAGGAAAATAGTTTGTTATTTCCATATTTCTAACACAATCATATATTCCCATGATAAATGGAGCATTGCTGTATAAAACTACTATATGGCATCCTTATTACAGGCTCTAATAACTTAATTTTGTGTTTTCTAACTATTAAGTGAAACACATTGTATAAAGTTAATGGCTGATATAAATTTAGAATTAAAAAGAAACCCTACTTACCATAAGGAGCTGGTCACCAGGGGCTCATGCACTCAGGAGGATGAGGTTTGAGGATAACTGTTTGAAGCCAATTTGAAGTCAGTTTATGATGTATGATCAGAGATGTAGCCAAGGTTAGTACTAGCAAAAGATTATTGAAACACACACACACACACACACACACACACACCATTAAAAAATTACCCTTTACTCTAGCCAGGTGCTTGTAGCTCATGCCTGTAATCCTAGCTACTCAGGAGACTGAGATCTGAGGATTGCAGTTCTAAGCCAGCGCAGGTAGGAAAGTGAAACTTATTTCCAACTCTTATTTTCCATCAGAAAACTGGCTCTGTGGCTCAAAGTGGTAAAGTGCTAGCCTTGACCAAATGAGCTCAAGGACAGTGCCCAGGCCCTGAGTTCAAGCCCCACAATCGACAAAAAAAAAAAAAAAAAAAAAAAAGCAACCTTTCACTCAGTGTGGAATTTACTACTGGAAAGCAAATGGGTTAGAAAGGGATAGACAATTTTACAACCAGTCATGACACCATAGGTATGAATGCCAAGATAGAGGAAATAGAGATTCATGCTTCAGTGTATCAACTACTTTTCTTAGGAGTTCTATCATTTCCTTATGATATTCTGAGCAAGTGACCGGATTCACAGGGAGGTTTTACCTCTTTCTGAAAGTACTCACTATTACCAGGAACAGGATGTTACATGTAGGTCACACTGTTTTTTGTTTTGTGGTTTAGGCAGTGAAAACCACAAGTGTCTGCTAATACAATATAAAAGAGCAGTAATGTGGCCAAAGGATTGTTCTTTAATTCAGTGAATGTAGAGGGCATACCATGAGCCCATCACTTGTCTTAATGTTTGGATACAATAATGAGCAAAACAGAAAAATCTCCTTTTATGGCATGTCCCTTAATATTTTAGCCTAAGGTTTCAGAGTCTAAGTTCAGGATCTTGAGATCTGGAACTAGTCAAATGTGGATGGAGCTCTGTGGATAAGTCTTCTCAGTGCAGCTCCTCTTAAGCTGCCTGTTCTCATCCCTCCCATAAAATAGTGAAATGGGGTCAAGGTAGTTGTCACAGATGCACAGTCAAGGAAGAAAATAGTGGGAGACACATAGCAGTTAGTTGTCCCTAGTAATTCTGAAGTCGAGCCATTTGCATGTAGCTAAACTTCCTTCACTCAACAAGTAGGGAGTGCTTTTTCATTTGGTCACAGCTGTTCCTAACATTGACCCATCCATGACTATCTTCCTGTCAAGTTCTCCCTAGACAAAGAAGATTTACTGTCCTCTGGGCTCTTTCCCCTACCCTCTAACATACTTCCTTTTCAATAAAAGGTAGCTCATGTTTGTAATTAGGAAGCTTTCTTAGCAGCTTACAGTATGTAGAAAATTGGGGCCTAACATATTTGTGTGTGTGTGTGTGCACGCGCGCGTACGTGCCAGTACTGGGGCTTGAACTCAGGACTGTCCCTTAGCTTTCCCTCTCAGGGCTGGCATTCTTCCACCTGAGATACAGCTCCATTTTTTGGCTTTTTGCTGGTTAATTGCAGATAAGAGACGCATAGGACTTTCCTGTCCAGGTTTCAAACCATGTTCCACAGATTTCAGCGCCTTGAGTACCTAGGATTATGGGCATGAGCCACCAGTGCCTGGCTCAAAGTAATATTTTTGTAGTAAACTCATCCTGTTTTAGTCCAAGCTGACAAGGATTTTGTGGTACAGCTCTTTAGAAAAATGTAGATTTTCTGTGAATCTCCCCTTGCACCTCCTCGTGCCCACGGAACTGACTTTGAGGACATTCTCACCTCTGGGCTACGTCTCATGTTGCTATTTCAACACTGCTCAGTGGTTTAACCAAAAATTTCAGCCATACCCCTGGTATAGGTCATATGAAACTTAAAAATCCCTCCATTTTCTCTGCATTATGATTAGTGGCAGAAGAGAATGAGAGAATTTGAGAAATATTAGTTTGGGGAATGGGCATTGGAATTAAGTTTTGAGGAAAGTGGCTCTTTAAGGATTCTGCATTCTTAAATCCATCAAAGGAGTCATTTATTTCCTCTCATAAATCTGTAATGATGGCACAGTTGCAGTAATGGTTGTCATTTCCTTTGGTCAGCAAAGAGGAAAACGAAAGAAGTAAACAAGCACATGAACCCACTAATGTTCACTCAATGTTTCTTAATAGCCTCTGAGATGGCAAACTGAAATGACTCACTTGCTGAAAACCATGGTAATATGTAAGAGGATGTTTCCAGTTGTAAATGGAACACAAATAATGAAATGATGTCTTCAGTCCTGCATATGCCAAATGCCGGCCATAGTTCTCCACAGCCCACAAGCCTGCATTCCAGAAGACTCAAATCAGCATCAACGCCCATTTCCTATTCGCATCACCTTAAAAACTGATCATGTTTATTAATGAAAATCTTGAGGCAAAGTTTTGATTTGCTTCATTGAACTCTGAAGTTCCGATCTTGTTCCCCCCACCTCCAACCTCCCATCCTGGGGCTTGAACTCAGGATCTGGGTGCTGTCCCTGAGCTTTTTTTTGCTCAAGGCTAGCACTCTACCACTCGAGCCACAGCACCACTTGTGGCTTTATCTATATATGTGGTGCTGAGGAATTGAACCCAGGACTTCATGTATACGAGACTAGCACTCTACTACTAGGCCATATTCCCAGCCCCTTCATCTTGTTTTTAAGATAATTTTTCTGTTTCCCTTCCTCAAAACTGAAGTTTATGTTTAAGATAAATAAGCCTTACTTGAAAATCTCTATTTCAAACCAAGATACCTCTTTATATCCAAGCTGCTGTTAAGTTTTTCAAAATCAGCTAACTACTTTAAGGAAAAACTTTTCAAACTTGTTACTGGGACTAATGTATGATAAAAGCTATCACCAAGCTGGGCATCAGTGACAGCAGCTCACACCTGTAATCTAGCTACTCAGGTGGTTGAGATCTGAGGATCATGGTTCAAAGCCAGCCCAGGCAGGAAAGTCTGTGAACCCCTTATTTCCAATTAACTACCAGAAAACTGGAAGTGGAGCTGTGGCTCAATGTGGTACAGCACTAGCCTTAAGCTAAAGAGCTTAGGGACAGCACCCAGGCCTGAGTTCAAGCCCCATGACTGACAAAAACAAAAACAAAAAGCTACCACCTGAAGGTAAACTGCTCATTTTCCTTGCTGTCAGAGAATTTTTTTTACTCCTATCAGAATATCAATACTATCCACATTACTTCAGTATCTATTATTTTTTACCTAGAATATTTAACTTCTCATAACATGTTTTTATTTTAATTTTGGTAATGGCACTGGACCGTGAACTCTTGCGCTGTCACTTAGCTTTTTCCCTCACAGCTGGAGCTCTACTTCTTGAGCTATGCCTGGAGTCCAGCTTATTGCTGGTTAACTAGAGATAAGAGTTTTGCTGATTTTTCTACCCAGATTAGCCTTGAATTGTAATTCTCTGATCTCAGTTTCTTGAGCTCCTGTTTTAGACTCAGCTAGGATTACTGGTGTGAGCACTAGTGCTCTGTCTAACTTATCTTTCTTACTCTACCATCTACTCTTCAACTATCACCAAATCATTTTATGCATTGCAATTAAAATAATTTTCCTGCCAAGTACTGGTGACTCAGACCTGTGATCCTAACTACACAGGAGGCTGAGAGCTGAGGATCATTTTTGAAGCCAACTGTGTGACATCTTTATCTCTATTTAACTACAAAAGAAGCCAAGAGTGGAGCTGTGGCTCAAGTGATAGAGCATTATCTTTCAGCAAAGAAGCTTAGAGACCAGGGCCCAGACCCTGAGTTCAAGCCCCAAGACTGGTATACAATTTTTTCCCCCTTACGCTGTCATTCCCTAGTTTAAAAGTAGTAATATTTCCTTTTAGCCACCAGAATAAAAATCATATTTTCTACCAGTCATTCGATTGTTTATGAACAGATGTCACACCTATTTCCTACCTTAGTCTTATATATAAACTGAGGAGTGAGGTAACTCTAGGTTGGCTCCCAAGTGTCATGCTTTGCTTAGAATGGAGTAGAGGTCTTCCTTTGAAGGTGCTGAGCATTTTACAGACCACAGGAAGTCTCTTCTTTTAAGTAGACAGAGACCTCAGGGCCTAACATTGCAATTTGGATCTGACAAATACTTTTTAGGAGTCCTTTATTGTCATTTGCATGTAATGTTATTTTGTAATCCTCAAAATAGTATTTTTGGGAGATGTCACAGCCAATTTTCTGAAAGAAAGTTGAGATTAGAGAAAAACAATGCCCAGTGTTTCATGATTGGATAGAGTGAAAGCAACATTTGAATATTTTCCCAAGTGCACAGGCCTGTGTTATTTCCCCTTTATCACAGCTCTAGCATTCCTCTGAGTGTTATTTTGTCCCTAGCTGGAACCATCTTACAGTTTTCTTTGGTAACCCACTGCATCAGGATAACTTTGAGAAGTGATGACCCAGTGAGAATGTCTTAAATTTACAGTGTTCCAGAGGGTAAATCTCAGAGATGCTAGCCTCTGAATTGATTTTTCTCTTGATCAGAACTACACGTTGTGTAATGGTGAGCAGGTTTTATTTTTTTTCCTCCTTGACATTGTGTTTTACTTGGGTGTTTTATTTAAAGTCTGATGGGAAGAAAGAAGATTAACTTGCAGTAATACTAAGTATAATCTGTTTCCCAGGGTCAAGGTTCACAGTCTTTAACTTATTCAATGCTATGGCCAATGAAATAACAATGCCATGTGTTTTCAAAACTGTTGTGGGTATCATGGTTTCAGGTAAAGATTTCTATATCATGGTTTTCTCACATTTCTGCACATCTCACCAATGGAAGCACAGGCCATCTTTGTTCAGATTGTCAAGGACATGTACTTAGTAAACATCCAGTGAGAAACAGACCATACCTTGCTTCAGATTGAAGAGCAGGTTAGCGTTCATCCCTGGAATATAGACACATTTGTCTCCTGGAGAAAAAGACAAATATGTTCAGTGTCCATTACAAATAAACTCTATAAGAACAATTGAAATAGCCTTTGAAGTCATTAGTTAATTGTAAAGTGTCTTCTTCCAGCTACCTCCAAAATGTCATTCATTAAGAATAAAAATTTTGTGAAATTCTCTGTAAAAATAAAGACTGCTTAGTTGGGTGTCAGTGGATCACATCTGTAATCCTAGCTAACCAGTTGGCTGAGATTTGAGGATCACAGTTCAAAGCCAGCCAGGCAGGAAAGTCCATGTGACTCTTATCCCCAACTAACCACCAAAAAGCTATCAGTAGAGCTATGGCTCAAGGGTTAGAGGGTCAGCTTTGAGTGAACGGAGCTAAGGAATGGTAACCAGGCCTTGACTTCAAGTCCCAGTACCAGCACACATACATAAGAAATACTAATGAGAAACATTTAAGCACCACTTTAGGTACACTGCAAAAACACTTAACTTGTTGAAGCCAATTATCAGTATATTTCAATTCTACACTCCTTGACTATGGTTGGGTTAGAATTCGTCATGCAATAAACTACTTCATTAAATAGGAATCTCTTTAATTCATGTACCCCTCCACAGTATCGCTTTTATTTATCTTTGAAATACCTCACTCAAGAACAAAAAGTAGAGTAAAATGTTTGCAATCTAACAAGGGTGCTTTCAGATAATGTGATCCTCTTGGGTCACCGTTTATTATTTACAATATTAGCAGTTGGCAGAGAGAGCATCAGCAATTGCGCCAGTTCTCCAAGCCTTGCCTCCTTCAGGCAATGGGAAGAAAATCAGATGTTTGCATATACAGAAGAGAATAGGAAAGGTTAGAATCTGTGAGTTGAGAAAACCCAAATCATCTGTAATGGACACTGAACATATTTGTCTTTTTCTCCAGGAGACAAATGTGTCTATATTCTAGGGATGAATGCTAACCTGCTCTTTGATCTGAAGCAAGGTACTATCTGTTTCTCCCTGGCTGTTTACTAAGTACATGTCCTTGATAATCTGAACAAAGATGGTCTGTGCTTCCATTGGTGAGATGTGCAGAAATGTGAGAAAACCATAAGCGAATCCTATCCCAACACCCAATTTCTCCAGTCTCAAGAACCCTTAGGGTATGCTATCAATTCGACACACTGAGTAGATATAATACTTATGCTCTATGACTTGAAAGGTGAGGTCTGCCTCCTTATTTAATTAGATATCTTGGTTATTTTGCCTTTATAAGTTACTTTTTTTTTCTTTTTTGACAGTTGTGAGGTTTGAACTCAGGGCTTTGGTGCTGTCCCTGAGCTTTTCTGCCCAAGAATAGTGTTCTACCACTTTGAGGGACAGCTCCACTTTGGTTTTCAGGTGGTTAATTGTAGATAAAAAGTTTCATAGACTTTCCTGCCTGGGCTGACTTTGAACCACAATCCTCACATCTCAGCCTCCTGAATAGCTAGGATTACAGGTGTGAGCCACCATCAGTTCCTGGCTTACTTTACTTTTTTTGTTGTGGTTGTTGTTTTGTTTTGTTTTTTACTTTCAGTTTACATGGTCCTCCTGTATCAGATTACAAATACTGCTGGAATAAGTTTCACTTTATCCCTTCATTCACTATCGTCTAGAGGCTGGTTGTTAAGAGTGTTCTGGACTGGACAGCTCATTCCACTACTGACTACACTGGAGCTCAGTTTGTTCATTAAATGCCACAAACTATTAAGCAACTGAGAATAAAATTAAATAAATTAAATTAAATAGAATTAAATAAATTAAAATAAAACAAATGCAAAAAAATTCTGAGATAAAATGTCTAACAATATTATTTTGTATGAACAGCATTGGGGTTTGAACTTAGGAGCTTACATTTGGCAGGCAGATATTCTATCACTTGAGTTGCTCTGAAATAAAGTTCTAAATAGATCTGAACCTGAGGGGTGCAGGTGTTTTCAGATATGTAAAGTCTCAATAGAATTACTTCCTATGCCTTATCTCCCTATGTGGTAAAATACATTTTATTAAAATGAAGAAATTAGAGCTGAGATATAGCTCAGTGGTGGAATGCTTGGTTAATATGCATGAAGCCTTGGGTTTGATCTTCCCTCACACACTAAAATAAGAAAGAGAAAGACAAAGCATACAGAATGAAAAACTGATAAAGGATATAACATGGGAGAAATATTCCGGTATGATGAGAGACGCCCCACAGTGATAGATAACCAGAAACCTAGAGAATAATTAGTCTAATTTTTAATAAGCCAGAACAGTCCATAGGGAAGTCTCCACAAAGCAAATTAAATTGATAGATCACATTAGGTATTGTTCTACAATGGGGAGAGTTCTAATGAAGAACATGAGTTGATGATGGCAGATGTATTATAAATTACAGTAAAAGGAAAAAGAAAGAGGAGATGGAAGAGGAGAAAGAATAGGAAGAAAAAACTCTAGAGAAAGAAAGTTACACAGAAAATGTAATTAAAATATATTCCATGACAAAGCTATAAACAATGTTCATAGATGCCTAATCATGAGAGTTTTAATTGTGGACTTAAACATAAATTATAATTATGTTGGAAAGATGGGTAAGGAGAAATATGTCTGTTTAGGGAAAGTGTGAAGGGATGTGTTAAGAGTTAATGCATCTTCAATACAATGAAGTAAATAAAGTTCATTATTTAGAAAATAAATCTAAGCATGAAAATAAATAGCTCAAGACAAGCACCAATGGTCCAAGCCTGTGATTCCAGGCAGAGATAAAGAGAACTGCAGTTCAAGGTCAACTTGGGCCAAAAGCTTTTCAGACTCTATCTCAGCCAAGAAAAAGCCTAATGTTGGGAAGTATATATAGGAAGATCATATCTGGGTTGCTGGTAGCTTATACCTGTATTCCCAGCTACTCAGGAATATGAGGATCATGGTTCAGAGCCAGCCTAGGCAGTAATAGAGCTATACTAGAGGTGTGATGCAAGTGGTAGAGTGCCAACCATGAGTGAAAAAGCCAAGCTAGAGCTCAATGCCTTGAGTTCAAGTTCAGAGACTGGTGTGCATGTACACATGTGCACACGTGTGCACATATATACACACACACAGAGTAATAAACAGGAAGATCATAGTCCTGGCCTATCCAAGCAAAAAGTGAGATGCTATCTCAAAACCAATCAGAGTAAACTGGGTTGGGGACATGATTTATGCTGTACAGCAAAGGCCTAGCAAGCGAAATGCCTTGAATTCAAACTCTAGTACCATCAAAAACAAATAAACCAACCAACCAACCAACAACAATAAAAGAACAGCTTAGAGAATTAAAAGTGGTACAACAAGGAATTAGGAATGGGTCTTGGAAAATCACGAGCAAGGGGATTTCTTTTTGTTATGTTTTATTTCTTAAACTACATACATGTATTACTTTGATTAAAATAGAAATTAATTAAGCAACATAATGCATCAATTGGTGCATTGCCAGGTAAATGTTTACTGGAAATAAGCTGAAGTCAGAAGTTGATTATAGTTCAGTGGAATCCAAGTAGCACACATTTGAGCGTGGGAGGTGATGCTGATAAAGAAGGTGTTCTTCATATTTCCATCTCTTCAACATTTTTTTCTAGTACTGACCTCAGCTACATCTCTGATCACACATCATAAATTGTTTAAGCTAGAACATTAATCACATTTAGAAGCTGTACTACCTTGCTTGGGGTCTATATAGCAAGTGGCTTCTCCAGGGCACTAAATGCTATTATCTGAGTCTGAGATGAGTTACTACCTCTTTGCTGAGTGTTTCAGTGTCCAGGGGTGCTATGACTTGCTGGAGGAATATTGCATTGCTTATTGAATCCACGTAGGGATGGGAGAGAGCAAACCAGGAGAAGGCCATTGCCTTATGTTTCTGTAGGCCTGTAGGATTTAAATTATAAGTCTCCTGGGTAAAGATATGCCCAATTCAACATTCTGAATTGCATCTAGCAATTGTTATTGCTCAATAAATATTATAGTGATAATGCTTGGAGGGCTAGGATGCTTGCCGTTTAGACAAAACTGTCACTGGCTGTGAGAAAATGAGCTCAAACTGCTGTCATATTTTTACTTGACTCTCAAGTGCCATGCCTGTGCTGGCCTGGCATCACACGGTGTCTCCAAGCTTTGCTCCTGGGGACAGTGTGGCTAACTGGGACCTCTGAGCACAGTTGGCTCTTTGAGGATTATTTGCAGTTTGTAGTCTGTACTAATGAGTGGGAAGGTGGATGCTAAGACAGAAAGAAAACTCTATTAAGAAAACTCCATTAGGATTATTAAACTTCCACATCAACTTTTTCTACTTATTTATTAAAAACTGTGAGCAAATTGTTATATCCCTAAATAGAGTACTAGACACTGAGGGGCTACAGAGCTATAAAGACAGACATGCCTCTATATCTCAAAGAGCTTAGGTGGAGTCTGGGGTTTATGTGGGGTTTATGAGCCAGTGCTTTATGTCTGTAATTCCAGCTACTCAGGAAACTAAGTTCTGAGGATTGAGGTCCAAAGCCAGCTTAGACAAGAAAATTCATGAGACTTATCTCCAATCAACAACCAAAAGGCTAGAAGTTGAGATATAGCTCAATTGGTAGAGTGCCAGGTCTCAGGAGACAGAATCTGGACTTGAATTCCCTACTTCCTAGCTGCATGATTATAAATATATTACTAAATAGTACAGAGCCTTTATAAAATGGGATAATGGTGATGAATAAATGAATTAGTGCTTACCAATTCTGGCTCACAAAACATCTTAATAATTTTTATTTTGTGCTAATCCTGGGGCTTGAACTCAGGGCCTACGTGTTCCTGAGCTTTTTGGCTCACAGTTAGCTCTCTACAACTTGAGTCACAGCTCTACTTCTGGTATTTTAAAAGTTAATGGGAATAAGGATCTTTTGGATTTCCCTGCTTGGCCAGCTTCAAACAACAATCCTCAGATCTCAGCCTCCTGAGTGGCTAAGATTACAGGGGTGAGCCACCACATCTTAACAATTTATCTTAAAAACAATATACTATTATTACATAGATGAAATAGTTCTAAACTAGAAGCAATTAGATATATTTAGGAGATAGAATGCTGGGAAGTGTTATGAGTTAGTATATATCTCATATGCGCAGAAATTCAAATTTTACCCTGTTGGTCAAAAGAACAACTAAGGAAATGTGAGTAGTTATTGAGATGAGGGGAGATGAGGAGAGTGTTAGGCCGCAGGGATTGTGGGGAAATAGTAATTGTCACTAAGTAACCCAGGGATTGTGCAGAACCCAAGATAGTTGATCTGTTGTTTGGGAAGTTGGTGCTTATTGTAATCTACCAAATTATTAATTTGTTTTTTTTTAAGTAAAGAATTCTTAAATCAATGGTGATATGAAAGCTAAAGTTTTTTGCGTCATTCATATTATGGATAATGTAACTTTCAAGTAGTTTTCTTTTATGCCATGCCAGGAAGTCATATAACATTATAAATTCATACAGTGAATTTGGTTATTTGCTTTAGGCATAAGGGTACATTAGGAGCATTAACATGCCAGATGCTTCTCCAGTTTCTCTACATCCCTTCACACCTTAGCAGAAATCAGAGTCACTAAGGTAATTATTACAAATAATTTAGCAGGAAGAAGATCTCTTCGCTTTTGTGTTGGCTAATCTTTGCACCTGTTCAAATGACCTCCCTCTAATGAATATTTAAAAGACTGGTACTGGCTTATCAATAAAGCCTGCATCAAGAGCCACTAGAAAATGTTTGTCTAATGCTAAATTTGGTTGAAAAGTCAGTAAATTAAATTTTAAACAAAGTCTCCATTTTGACTGACAACACCTTTACTTTTCTCTCCTATAGCTTAACCCTGGGATGTATGCCTGGATATCTCACTCATGCCTCCGACTAGAATCAAAGGCAGTGCCAATTTACCCACAACTCTTTGGAGGCTGGTGTTTACAGCTCCAGTTAGGATGATTTCTCTTAACACCAGCTATGACTTTGAAGTCTGAAAGTCTCAGAAAGATGAGCTAACTTGGCCAGGTGCCAGCAGCTCTCACCCATAACCCGAGCTACTTAGGAGGGTGAGGTCTGAGCATATACTTGGAAGCCAGCTAGACAGCAAAGTTGGTGAGACTCTTATCTCCAATAACCACCAAAAAGCTGGAAGTGGAGGTATGGCTCAAGAGGCAAAGGCCTAGCCTTGAGTGAAAAAGCAAAGGGACAGCAGCACCTGGGCCCTAAGTTCAAGACCCAGTACCAACACATATACATACACTCTCACGGAAGCTAGCTGAGAGTTTGGATGAAGAGGTTTAAAGGATCGGAGTGATAGGCATCTGTTTGTACTTTAAATTAGCCTTACAAGATTAAATGAGTATAGCTGGGTGTCAGGGCTCATGCCTGTAATCTTAGCTACTCAAGGAGGCTGAGATTTAAGGATTATGGTTTGAGCCAGGTTTAGCAGGAGAGCCCTCAAGACTCTTATCTCCAATTAGCTGAGGAGAAGAAGAGGAGGAGGAGGAGGAGGGGGAGGGGGAGGGGGAGGGGAGAGGGAGGGGGAGGCTGCGGGAGGGGGACTGAGAGAGAGGGAGAGAGGGGGAAGGAAGGGAGAGAGGGGGAAGGAAGGGAGAGGAGGAGGAGAAAGAAGCAGCAGCTGCTGCTGCTGTTGTAAACCAAGAGGTAGAGCAATAGACTTGAGCAAAAGAAAATAAATTAAAAAATCAAGAACAGTCCTTTGGCCTGAGTTCAAGCCCTGGGACACACGCGCGTGCGTGCGCGCACACACACACACACACAGAGAGATTAAATTAGTATAAGTAATGAGTATAAGTAACAATCAGATTTTCCCACAAGCTTGCAAAGCATGTTACTCATGTGTCTCGAAGATCAAAGAGAAAATTATGATAATTATGGAAAATATTTTATTGTAGAATTTCCCTGCTGGGCACTTTCAAATCTAGAGTTACTTCGACTTTGGTCATTTACTCATTTATTTAATCCTTTTCTTTCTTTGTGTCAGACACTGAGTTTTTGTCTCTTGTCCTTTCCTTCTTCCCACTATCTAAACCTAGACATGGTAGGGAGTCATCTGAGACCACTAGAGAGAGGCCTAATTAGGAGATGAGGGCTGAACTTCCAACCACTGCATTAGCCCTGCTTGTGTTATGTCTGGATGGTACTGTCAGAGACTTGAAACTAAGCTGCAGCTGGGCACTGCTGCCTCTGCTTGGAGAATGCTGGAAAAACTAGGTGAGATGAATTCAAATAGTAGCTACTCAAGAGGCTGAGATATAAAGATCTCAATTCAAAACCAGACCAGGAAGAGAGGTCTGTGAGACTTTTATCTACAATTAACCACCAAAAATCCAGTAGTGGAGCTATGACTTGAGTAATTCTTGAGAAAAAAAGGAGAGCACAAGCCCCAAGGTCAAGATCCAGGACCAGAACAAAACAAACAAATGAACAAAAAACAAACTATAGGGCTGGGGATATAGCCTAGTGGCAAGAGTGCCTGCCTCGGTATACCCGAGGCCCTAGGTTCGATTCCCCAGTACCACATATACAGAAAACGGCCAGAAGCGGCGCTGTGGCTCAAGTGGCAGAGTGCTAGCCTTGAGCGGGAAGAAGCCAGGGACAGTGCTTAGGCCCTGAGTCCAAGGCCCAGGACTGGCCAAAAAATAAAAAAAAAAACAAAAAAAAACTATAAATGGAAATCTTGTTTAACTCACCAATTTGTTAGTCCTCCCTTCCTCTTTCCCTTCCTTCCTTCCCTCCCTCCCTCCCTCCCTCCCTCCCTCCCTCCCTCCCTTCCTTCCTTCCTTCCTTCCCCCCTGCCTTCTTTCTTTTGCTATACTGGGGTTTGAGTTCAGGCTTAGCACTTTGCTAGACAGTTCCTCTACCTCTTGAGCCATGCCTCCAACCCAGTATGTTGATCTTTTTTTTTTTTTTTTTTTTTTTTTTTTTGGCCAGTCCTGGGCCTTGGACTCAGGGCCTGAGCACTGTCCCTGGCTTCCTTTTTGCTCAAGGTTAGCACGCTGCCACTTGAGCCACAGCACCATTTCTGGCCGTTTTCTGTATATGTGGTGCTGGGGAATCGAACCCAGGGCCTCATGTATACCAGGCAAGCTCTCTTGCCACTAGGCCATATCCCCAGCCCTGGTATGTTGATCTTAATAGGTAGCTGAATTTATATAAAGTCTAATATTAAGATAATACAAAAAGTAAAAGGAATTTTGAGAAACCTTTTAACAATCTTAAAATTGCATGTTATCATCTGGTCTCACCCACATGCTCATGCTTTTACATAATTGTCATAAGTTTATGTACTATTTGACATTCCCTTCTTTTATCTTTTTAGATTGAACTTTATATATTACATACAAAGAAAGATTCTTCAATTTTCTTCTTTTTGCTCATTCTCCTGTATGCTAAAAAGCATCTATTTTGCTTGTTTGAGGTAGAGTTTCCATATATTACCCAGGCTGGCCTCAAATTCCTGTATTCAAGTGATCCTTCGGCATCAGCTTCCCAAATAGCTACTACAAGCTTGAAGCACCATGCCTGGCTCAAGATGCATCTTTAAAAAATAGGTTTTATAACCAGGTGTGAATGGTTCATGCCTATAAACATAGTTGTTTTGGAGGTCCAGATTAGAAAGATGGTGGTTTAAGGCCAGCCAAGCAAAAGTTTTCAAGACCCCATCTCAACCAATACCTTGGCATGATGGTGTAGCCCTGTCATTTCAGCTAATTGGGGAAGTATATGTAGGAGGATCACTGACTGCTTGGGCAAGCAGCAAGACTCTATCTCAAAAACAACCAGGCAATATGTGCTAGAGGTGTGATTCAAGTGGTAAAGCATATGCCTAGCAATAGTGAAATGCTGAGTTCAAATCCCAGCAGTGTCAAAACAGCAAAAACAAACAAAGGATTTTTTGACTCATATAATCTAATAGAGGGTAATGATTTCTGGCAATGTTGTAATTGTGATTACTTTTCAAGGGCATATTCAAAATCTGAAACTTATTTTCTTCTTTGAAAATTAATTGAAATAACACCCTAAAGAATTTTCATGTACTATAGTTGATGCTGCTAAAATCAAGACTCACACCCCCAAATAGAGCCTGATGATCAGGATACAGCTTGAAAATGTGTCAGATTTATATGTCTAGGTTTTCACAGCTGTGTGGCATTTACATCCCAAGGGTCTATGTTGCTAAAATAAGAATATTGTGGCTGGATGCAGTGTAAACGATGACACATTTCAGGTTTTCACTTTGTCATTTCTGAAGTCTGATACCACTAGATGAGATCTGAAGCCATTTATTTCAAGAGCATAGAAGACTGACAACATAACATGATAAGCTTTTGGCTACAACAGTAATCCTGACGTGAAGGGCTTGAACGTGAAGGAACTTTCTGGCATGTATCATCTGAAGTTCAGGGGTAGACACATCTCTGCATGATTGACACAATTCATTTCACCGAGGCACAATATTCTTTCTGGCTTTGCTATTCAGCGATCCTCAGATCTCAGCCTCTGGAGTAGGTAGGATTACAGGCATAAGCCTTGAGTACCTAGTTTAGAAGATGGTTCTTATCTGGGCACTGGTGAATCATGCCTGTAATCCTAATTACTCAGGTGGCTGAGATCTGAAGATCACAGTTTGAAGTCCCTATCAGCAAAGTCCATGAGACTTTTGCCTACAATTAACTACCAAAAAGCTGGTAGTGAAGCTGTGGCTCAAGTAGTATAGTACACTAGCCTTGAGTAAAAAGAGAAAGCTCAGGGACAGTGCCAGGCTCTGAGTTTAAGTTCCAGGACTAGTGTGTATGTACAAACCCCTCCCACCCATCTTGTAGGAATAATATCAATCTAGTTCTTTCATGTACCTATCTGTTGATCTATCTATCTACCTATCTATTTACCTATCTATCTATAGATACATTTGTGCTGTTACTAGGGCTTGAATTTAGGTTCTTGAGCTCTCACTTGGCTTTTTCTGCTCAATGCTGGTGCTCTACCACTTGAGTCACATTTCTTCTGACTTTTTACTGGTTAATTGGAGATAAGTGTGTATTAGAATTTTCTGCTTAAGCTGGCTTCGAGCTGCTATCCTCAGATCTCAGCCTCTTGATTAACTGGGAGTTACAACCATGAGCCACCACCACCCATCTTGTTTTATTTTTTGTGGGACTCAAGATTGAATCCAGAGCCTCAAGCTTGCAAGGCAAGTGTTCTACTCTTGAGCTACTTTTCCAGTATCTTTAGGAAGAATAAAACAGAGAAGTCTAGTATAGGGTTAACTTTAATTTATTCCTAATGCAACAATACTGGCAAGTTCTAAAACTCATCAAACATTTTACATTTATTAAACATTTAAATTTTTGTACGTCTAAACAATTGTTCACCAGTCTAATGAAAACAAAGGCAGGATAGGGCACAACATACACTTTTGTGGTGATAACAAAAACTGAGAAGCTCTTTACTTATCAACTGCAGGCTTGCCAATAATTCTTATACATTCAGCTTTCTCAACTCTTGAATATACCATCTGCCTTCTAGCACTATTGCCCTTACTTTAGTTTGGCACCTCACTATCTTTGTTATGGTTTGGCTATGAAGTATCTCCCAAAAGGCTCAGGTATTCAGTGCTTGGTCCCTGAAACAATGTTCAGAGGTGTTTTTTTGAAAGAGATTGGATCGTGAGGGCACTAATTTCATCAATGGATTAGTCCATTGATGAATCAGTTAGCTAAATGGGCTATCAGGAACAAGGGTATAGCTGAAGGAAGTAGGTAACTGGAGGTGTGTCTTTGAAAGGTTTATTTTCCCAGGGCTTCCCTTGTCTCTACTTCCTG
This sequence comes from Perognathus longimembris pacificus, assembly GCF_023159225.1. Lineage (NCBI taxonomy): Eukaryota > Metazoa > Chordata > Mammalia > Rodentia > Heteromyidae > Perognathus > Perognathus longimembris. The sequence goes on from NC_063162.1 coordinate 85,582,731, forward strand.
GCTACTATGAGGTAAGCAGCTTTTCCCTTATGCCATAATAGTCTGCTTCACATAGGCCCAGAAACAATGGAACCAGTCTACCATGGACTGCAAAATCTTCCTTTTAAACTGTTTATATCCAAATTTTGCCACAGAGACAAAAGGCTGATTAACGTGCAGCTTCCTGACTGGATTTGGTATCCCATTCACAAAGCTTTTAGTTAAATTTTCTTTTAGTAAAAATATCATCATATGAATCATACCATCCCACTGCTCAAAAACCTCAACTTATTAGGCGCGCGCACACACACACACACACACACACACACATGCACGCACAACTTCCCTTACTTATTAACACTCTGCTTAAACTTGTCATTTCCAGAAAATGTTTTCTGATAATTTAGTTGAAAGAAATATATCTATGTCAAAGCTGCATAGATGTCCACTAATTTATCTGTGGCATATATTCTACCTTCTAATATAGTAATGGATATATATGACTTGCTTCATAGCCTTTCTCTATGCTTGTGTTGGCTGAATGAATGAATGAATTTTCAGCTTACATACAACTCTTTGTCTTTATAGATTCTAGGCTAATTTTACATGCTTCTGTGGTTTCAGATCAGTGTTTAGTAAGACCAGCTGATGATAAAAAATATGTCAATCTGGCAGCTGAGTACTATTTGCTACAACTACTAGCAAGCTTTAGAGATACAAAATTAATAATTAAAATAACTTCCCAAAATATCATCTTCACCTTTCAGATGAGTAAACTGATATTTACTCAAATAGGGAAAATAATTTGCCAAGTTCCTTCATAATTTGCCATAACTGGAATGCCAGGCCTACTCTGATACCCAAACCATACAGGACAGAATTAATCTGAAAACAGAAATGGAGCCAGCAGCCAGCAGCTCACACCTGTAATTCCTAGTTACTCAGGGTGCTGAGATCTGAGGATCACAGTTCCTAACCAGGGCAGGAAAGTCTGTGAGACTTTTCTCCAGTAAAGCACCAAAAACAAAAACAAACAAAAAACTGTGAGTAGAGCTGTGGTTCAAGGAGTAGAGCACTAGCTCTGAGCACAAAGGCTCAGGGACAGCACAAAGGCCCCGAGTTTAAGCCCCAGGACCAGAACCAAAAAAGAAAAGAGAAGGGAGGTTATGCCTACTTAACTTGGACTTTCAAGGCAAAACTTTCTGATTGTAATCTGGATATTCTCCAAATAACCAAATTAATTTTTTGCCTTGTAAACATTTACTGAAAACTTTTACTTTCGTCTATTGACAACTTGGTAGAAAACTATGAATATCAGTTGAACAAATATAATTCTGGACCTGCAGTTTTTTGTTTTTTGTTTTTTTTTTGGCCAGTCCTGGGCCTTGGACTCAGGGCCTGAGCACTGTCCCTGGCTTCTTCCCGCTCAAGGCTAGCACTCTGCCACTTGAGCCACAGCGCCGCTTCTGGCCGTTTTCTGTATAGGTGGTGCTGGGGAATCGAACCTAGGGCCTTGTGTATCCGAGGCAGGCACTCTTGCCACTAGGCTATATCCCCAGCCCTGGACCTGCAGTTTTAAACCTAGAGAAATAGGAATTTGACAACTTGGTTCTATAGCCGTTACAAGAACAGGTTATTATTTAGTTCAACAGGGAAGAGAGCATTCATTTTTCTTACTCAAAAGTGTCCCTGTACTATATATTACCACCCTCAGCCAGTAAAGACCAACTGTGCCTGTAAGAGGCAATAGCAGCAGGGAATGGGGCCTACTTAAACCTATGGGAACCATAGATACAATTTGATAGTCTTCAGGACATTAGGAGAGACAGACTAGGCATCAGATTTTTATGGCAGAGCAGAACTGTAACATTAATCCCAACATACCCTTTATCTAGTTTCTGGATACTCTTTAAAGTGACTGTCACAGCAGAGGTCAGGACTGAGCCTTCCAGAGTCAGAGTTATCTATACCAGAGGTATAACTTTGTCTCTAAAGTAATAATGCACAACTAGACACAATGACTACCCACATACCACAGAGACTTTATGATGAGCTATGAAACTAAAAATAAAGCATCTCTAAAATATAGAGTTGTATAATTTCCAGTGTGTTGTGCTTTTCTCTAGTGAATAGTCTCCAGAATATAGGCTCAAGAGTCCCAATTGAGAACAGATACCAAATTGGTCAGAAATATGATTTCTGTTCTGTTAGAGAACAAATTAGGTGACTAGAATAGTAGCTAGTATTTGAGGGTCACCAACTTCTCGATACTAAAATCTTTCCTAATAATTTTCTCTAGGTTTCACTGAGAACAAAAATTATCCTGTGTGTTCCCTTCAGCAACACATAAACTAAGAATGGAAATAATTAACCTAAAAGTATAGGTCAGTGGTTAGACAATATTACTATAGGGTAGCAAATTTAAGTTTAATTTCTAATATGCTATGGAGTTACTGTTGAGCACCTCAAAGTTCACATTACTTAACAATTTCAGGCTTATAAAATTGGAAGATTAATATCTTGAATTCATAGGAGAGCTATACAACTAAGTTAGATTGATAACTAGTAACCATAGAAACATTTGGGGCAAATGTGTACTTTAAACAGATTTCAAATACACTTATTTGTAATTATATTAAGAATACAAAAATATAAATTAGTAAAACCTTACCTTATAGAAGGCATTTTGAAAATTGTAAATTCACAGTAGTATTATTAGGGAAGGAAAAAGGTACTTTTTACTTTATCTCCACTTGACTCTTTTTTAAGAGAACATTAAACAATTCATTGTCAGTTAATTTTAGATCAATTCACTTCCTTTGGCAATTCAGCTGATCATAGTATGCTATGTTTTAAGTGAACACAGTGGATCATACATTAACGGACTTCTAAGATTTTGCAGTGACATGATAGAGTTCAGGAATGCTACCTTAAAATATGGCACCATGGCACTTGAGAAAACCACAAAGGTCTTGCTTGTCTCTTTCTTTTCACATTGAAGCAAACCATAAAAGAATTCCCTGAGTTTCCTCCTAAAGTAGGTCAGAAGACCTTCATTCCAGAGAAGTCTTTTCTATACCTGGAGCAAAAGTTCAAAGATACAAAGACATAGAGAACAATCTGAGCAAACAGGCCTTTCTGAATTCCTCCCAATGTATGACCATTAGACCAAATATTTTGTCTAATGGGACTACATAGCTGTCTATAAACTTCTCTCCTCTTAAGCTGCCTTTTCTTGTAGAAGTCTTAGACATGAGCCTGATGGTGCTGAGAAAAATTAGTTTTTTCCTCCTACAATTACTTTTTTTAAATATTGCAAATCTGTTTCTGAACTTCTTGGTATACATGATAAAGCTAGATCTAAGTTAATTTGCCCATTATCTGAAGCTTGTTAACCATTGAAGATGCTAAATGCTGTAAATAAATTGAAGAAAGGCTTATCAAATCCAAACACAAACAAAGAGAGATGAGCCAAAGGTCTAGCAGCATTTGGCAAACACATAGAAGAGATATTCTGTAAAATTGGTTTTATACAAAGTCTCATTCATTTCAAAGTTTACTGCTAGCTATATTCTGTTGTTACTCGGCTGAAAGAAATTCAGCATCTGTGGCAAATTACTGTTGGTCATTCACTATCTGTTCCTTTTCTTCTACTAGCTAGTCATGGGGCTACCTAAATAAACATTTCCAAGCCTTTTGTGAGTTAGTGTTGCTATGCAAATTAGTTCTGGCCTATGAGATATAAAGGGAATCATCTTGTAGCTGCTTGAGAGAATTCCATAGAAGAAAGCTGGTGTGTCCTTTGTCCCTCTTCCTTTACATCCCTCCATCTTCCTTCTTAGATTACATATACAACTACCTTGGACAATGGAGATCGAAGCTTCCCTAATGAAGGAATCAGAGAAAAGAGCCATGGTCTCTACTCAGGGGTCTACACACTAGTCTTGGGCTGCATACCAGGATTTAAAAAGAGGAATAGATATTTGTTTTCCTTGAACCATTGTACTTGGAACTTTCATTCTCAGACAAATCTAACTGTAATGCACATACTAGCTTTAAGATACACTGAATTCACAGTGGACACTGGTGGCCCATGTCTATAATCCTAGCTATTCAGTAGGTGGAGACAAGAGGATGAAGGTTTGAAGCCAGCCTGAGCAAGAAAGCCCATGAGACTCTTTTTTTTTTTTTTTTTCTTTTTTTGTGATAGTCCTAAGACTTCAACTCTGGGCCTGGGCACTCTCCTTGAGCTTCTGTGCTAAAGTGCTATTTTTAGTTTTATTTTTTATTTTTTTGTCAGGCACGGGGCTTGAACTCAGGGCTTGGGTGCTATCCCCAAGCTCTTTCTGCTCAAGGCTAACACTCTACCACTTGGAGCTACTGTACCACTTTTGATTTGATATTAACAGTGTCATAGACCTTCCTTCCCCAGGCTGGCTTTGTACTGTGATTTTTTTTTTTTGCCAGTCCTGGGCCTTGAACTCAGGGCCTGAGCACTGTCCCTGGCTTCTTTTTGCTCAAGGCTAGCACTCTGCCACTTGAGCCACAGCGCCACTTCTGGCCATTTTTCTGTATATGTGGTGCTGGGGAATCAAACCCAGGGCCTCATGTATACAAGGCAAGCACTCTTGCCACTAGGCCATATCCCCAGCCCCTGTACTGTGATTCTTAGATTTCAGCCTCCTGAGTAGCTAGAATTACAAGGATGAGCCGTCAGCGTCCAGCTTTAAGTAAGGTTCTTTTTCTCTAATTAATCAAATAAAAAAGAAAAGCTGGAAGTAGAACTGTAGCTCAAGTGGTAGTGTGGTAGAGTGCTATCCTTGAGCAAAAATGCTCAGGGACAGCACCCAAGCCCTGAGTTCAAGCCTCAGGCCTGGCATACACATACAAAAAAAATCCACTGAATTCATGTTGGGAGAAAAACATTACTTATTTAAAAGCACTCAGGCTCTCTTTTCATGTTATATTGTTGTGGCTATGAACAATATAGATACAAAATCAAAATAAGGTTGTGTTAATATGACATCATAACAGCACATTTGCCCATCTACCACTTCAGATTTCTTGACTCAACTTAATTGAGCATTAGCCTAAAACTAATTTTTAAAAATTAAACATTTTATTAAACATTTTTAAAAAGCCAACTTATTTTCTTCTCTTTCCTATCAACAAACTCAATAATAGGTGATCTCAAGTTCCCTACTTCCCAGAAAAATAGAAATCTTCACATGGGAAGTCCCTTACTTTTCCAGTACCAAATCTCTAAGCTTACCTGTCCATTCTTACCTGGCCTCCCCCACTTGTATATGAGGCAGGCACTCTTGCCACTAGGCTATATCCCCAGCCCCCTCCCCCACTTGTGTTATAACAAAAGACATTTCTCTCCCTAAGGTTCATTTCTCCACTGTGCTATGGATCCAAGTACTTGTCTTCTCAGAAAACACTGTCATTTCCTTTCAAGCCTGGGCACTTTTTCTGAGCCTTTGCACTTAAGACTAGCACTCTACCACTATGAAGCTACAGCTCCATTTCTGGCCTTTGAGTGGCCAATTGGAGATACTTGCCCAGGAGATACTCAGATCTTAGCCTCCTGAGTAGGCAAGTGCTACTAGCATTCAGCAATATTTCTTATTTTTAAAGTTAATATTTAGTTATCTATGTGGAACCCACTTCTATGGAACAATATCATTTTTACCAAAAAGGAGCAACTATTTGTAGAGAAACAATAAAAGCTTCACATTTATTGCATGTTTTATGATTATATGCAACAGTAAAAAGAAGAAATTGAATATATTTGCTCCACTTGGAAAAGATTTTAGAGCAATGAGAAAATCTGATCATCAAGCTGATCAGACATGTTTTAGGAGCAGACTTTATGTCTCTGAATAACAATTTAACTCAGGCAGTAAGAATGGCTGATACATTTGACTTTTTGATGGTTTTCTGATTTGTTGTTTCTTAAAGCAATCTCATAAGGACAGTAAACTCTAGAAACATTGGGAAATGTAGTATCGGAACAGTCTCATTGTAAGTTCCTACAGATGAAACTTTATTAATAGTAAAAATAAGAAAGGATGAACTTGGGTATATGGAGGTCATAGTATGATTGAACAACTTTAATTTAGTTATATGATACATACATAGGGAAATTCTGAAGTAACTTTTTTTCTGAGACTTCACACAACAGGGTACTGAATGCAAAGGCTCTTGTTACTAACAACTGAAAATAATTTGTAGTGAAAACCCAAAACTATCCAGTGGAAATAAATATGTCCAGTCATTTAAAAGAAGTTAGGATTGAAGTGCCAGACTTTGAGGTCAGGCCCCACTTTACCACCTGAACCCCACTTTACCACACGAACCTGAGATAAGCAGGCCCTGTGAGCAAACCCAGGACAAGCCCATTAGGGCCCAGTGGGTCTAGAACTCTAACCGCTGGGAATGCTTAACTCTGACTGCCCCAGAGTGCCTCGAGCCCTGAGCCAATCAGATTTGTACCTGTGTCCTAATCTTGCTTGCTTGAACACCTGATTGTTGTAACTTTGTTTTTTGCCTTTATAAGCCCTGTGTAATCACAGCTTGGGGCTCCCTCTTAACCTCCGCTGTGTCGGTGGGTAGGACGAGGCCCAAGTTGCTGCTCGCTTGAATAAAGCCTTGCCTTACTTTTGCATTTCGGAATGTCTGAGTCTCAGTGGCCTTCTTGGTGGTCGTCTCACAACTTGGCACAACAGGATAGCACTCAGGCTCCTACTTTAAGGCCCAGGACCATCACACACACACACACACACACACACACACACACACACACAAATACACACAAAAATGTGAATACACACAAAATTTAAAGACTTTTCTTAATGATTCATGTGCCAAAAGAAAAATCACATAAATGCTTCTTGAAATATAAAAGAACTTGGCAGGAACCAGGGGAGTCAGTCCATTGATTCTTATATGTAGTTCTAGGGGAAGAGCCATATTGGAAGTCTTAGGGTCCAAAGCAAAGAATTTAAAGAAGGAAGCTGGGTTCCAATGCACAATCATGTGTCTTTTGAATGTTGGCTAAAGAATTGCAGAGCACAAAGCATACTAATGTGGTAAACATGTAATTCTTTTTTTCCCCCAGTGCTGAGGCTTGAACTTAGGGCCTCATGCTTGCTATGCAAGGACTCTGCCACTTGAGTCCTGCCTTCAGTTCTTTTTGCTTTTAAGGTTTTTTGATAGGTTTTGATAGGTTTTTAGCCTGGGCTGGCTTTGGACCAGTCTTCCTTCCGAGTGCTTTCTGATTAGCTGTGACACAAGTATGCACTACTATGCTTTACCTTCTTAATGTTCTTTATAATTCCACAGGTATCTCTGGGGCCTGCTGCAAGATCTGAAGAATGGAGGTACTGTTTTGCACAGCTTACCAAAATTTAGACTTAAAAAAAACATTAAAGTAGTTGTCCAATAAGAAAAAAATTTTTTTTAAAAGTTGAGATCCAGTTTATTTAAGCAAAGTGTCTTAAAATTATGCTACCGGTGCCAGGGGCCAATGGCTCATTCATGCCTGTATTCCTAGCTCCTCGGGAGGCTGGGATTTGAAGATCGTGGTTTGAAGTCAGCTAGGTCAGGAAAATCCATGAGACTTAACTCCAATTAACCACCAAAAACTGGAACTAGAGCTCTGGCTCAAGTGTTACGGTGCCAAACTTGAGTAAAACGCTAAGGGAAAGTAGCTATGCCCTGAATTCAAGCCCCAATACCAACACACACACATACACACACACACACACACACAATTATGCTGCTTGGAATAAGAGTAAAACATTGTTTTGTATTAAGAAATAGAATTGAACACAGACCTGATGATTGAGATAGAGAATTTTTTTTTTTTAATTAAATGGGGTTCCCATGTGTTGTGAGGCACACCTGTAACTCCAGCACTTTGGAAGCTCAGGCAGGAGGACTGAAAAATCACGAGTAGGTTGGATTATATTGCAGAACTGGTTAAAAACAAACGAGGGCTGGGAATATGGCCTAGTGGCAAGAATTCTTGTCTCGTGTACATGAAGCCCTGGGTTTGATTCCCCAGCACCACATATATAGAAAATGGCCAGAAGTGGTGCTGTGGCTCAAGTGGCAGAGTACTATCCTTGAGCAAAAGGAAGCCAGGGACAATGCTCAGGCCCTGAGTCCAAGTCCAGGACTGGAAAAACAACAACACACAAAAAAAATAAAAGAAATACAAGCTAGGAGATGGAAATTTCTCAGTATAATAATATAGGATGCTAATTACAGACAAATATACAAGAAGGAACTGAAAGTCGTGTGTGTGTGTGTGTGTGTGTGTGTGTGTGTGTGTGTGCTCTCAATAGTGGGTTACTACAAAAAAAGAGACTTTGGCTTAAGTATTATTTAACGTTCCTCTTGTTTGTCTTACAGTAGTCATTTGTAAAACACTACTGTTTAATATTGACAACTTTGAAAGTCACTGAAAAAAATTAAATGGCAATTTAATGTTAACAGCTGCTTATGGTTATCAAATCCATCAAAACCCTTCATGAATATATTAAGTACAAACCCACTAAATTACTGTTGCCAAAGACAGTTTGGTATTTTAAAATAAGTGAGCTGTAATATGAGGAAGAACATTGGCCACAACTCACTGTTTTGTCTTTACAGAGAAAAGGAAATTCAGATGTTTTTAATTATTTAATGTTCTAAAACTTCTGCCAGTGTAGCTATAAAGTGATATCTAGAAAGATATTAGAAGATCTGTTTTATCTAAGTTCATGTTTTTTATTTCTATAATAATGGAATAAAAATGAAACGCCTGCTGAGTGCTGGTGGTTCATGCCTGTAATCTAAGCTACTCAGAACTCTAAAATCTGAAGATCATGGTTCTATCCTGCCAGCCCAGGCAGAAAAATCTGAGAGTCTCTTATCTCCAATTAACAAGCAAAATGCCAGAAGTGGAGATGTGATTCAAATGGTAGACTGTCATCCTTGAGCAAAAAAGCCAAAAGAGAGTGCAAGATCCTGAGTTTAAGTCCCAGTACTGGCGCGCGCGCGCACACACACACACACACACACACACACACACACACACACACTCACAGCACCAAAAACTCCCCCAAAACAATTTTTTAAAATATTATCTAAAAACTCAATTTTTGTGTCTTCATGGGTAAATGACTTCATGTGAGTTCCAGTGAGAATATAATTTTTTTCAAATTGATCATCACACATTGGTAAACTCATAATAGCCCTTGAAGACTTAAATGAAAGAAGGAAAAAGAAGTCAGAATGTAAAAACAAACCAGGCATAGTGGTCCTATCTGTATTCCTAGATACTCAGGAGGCTGAGATCTAAGGATTTTAGATCTTAAATCTTAAGTCATGGTTTGAAGCCAGTCCTGGCAGAAAAGTAGAGAAGTCTGGGAGCCTTTCCAATTAACCACCAAAAAGCTGGAAGTAGGTGTGGTTCAAATGGTAGAGCCTCGGCCTTGAGATAAAATGCCAAGCAAGAATGCTTTCACTCAAGCTTCAGTAATGACAATACAAAACAAAACAAACAAATCTTCATTAAAAAAATCTCCTAAGTGCCATTATGAATTATTTGAAAGACAATAGGTTTTACATTTTTCATGAATTATAGTGCAGAATAGTTTCAATTTTTCTTTTATTTCTGTTGTTGCTTTGACTCTTGGATCACATGTTGTGGAAGAAGCCAGTTGCCATTTCATGAAGATACTTGAGCAGTCCTGCAGAGAAGTCCAAGTTATAAGGATCTTCTCAAAAAGCCAAAGAGAATTGTTAGAGATGGCCAAATCTGCAGGCGATTCCCATTGAAGACTACATCTTTTAAAAAATTAATTTTATTGTCAAAGTGATATATAGAGGGTTTACGGTTGCATACATAGGGTATTGAGTACATTTCTTGTCAAACTTGTTTCTCTCTCCCTCATTTTTCTCCCACTTTACCTCCTCCCCAATCCTCCTCACCAAGTTGTACAGTTCATTTCCAACATCTTGTCTTGTGAGTATCGCTGTTGCATTGGTTCACCCTTTGTCCTTTCTCTCATCATTTTGATGTTCCCCTTCCCTCCCCTATTTCAGATAAATGTATATACAGTACACAGGGTACCAAAATCAAATACAGTGACAACAGAGGATAAACTATAGGAAAGAAAAAATTTCACATACTACATTAAAAGTAACAACAATGAAAAACCTTGTTTCCATATCTTGGAGTTCATTTCACTTAGCATCATTTTATATCATCATTTGTACATAGCTATGGAGCTATTGTTCTTTTTCTAAAACTATCCTAGACATATACTAATTATAAGCGATGAGGGAAACCAAGATTTCTTTGGGTCTGGCTCACTTATACACAATAGAATTCTATGCTTCCATCAGAAAGAATGACATAGCCCTATTCATAAGGAAATGGAAAGACTTGAAGACTACATTGACAGCAGTCTTCTACCAGACTGAGCAAGAACCACTTAGCTAAGCTTCTCAGGGATTCTTAACCATTAGGAACTGTGTGTATGTTTGTTTAAGATGCTAAAATTGGTTGTTTATCAATACATAACTAATAAAATGCCTAATATACCTTTTCTTCCATTTTCCTATGAAACATAAACAAAAATGGAGGTAAGAGAAACAGAGAAAAGCAAATTTGGTTTGGGCTCACTGCCTGCCTTTCTACAATGCACCTCTAGGCCTATGGCAAATACTTAATTCTCCAAGCTAAATTTGAAGGTCATAAGGAATTACCTTTAGTTATAGGGTTCCTTATGTTCTTTGAACTGGAGAATGTACCAATAAGAAGGCAAATCATGAGATTTTTTTTTTCCATCTAGGATTTATTTTGTGTAATGATATGGAAGCCACACATTTTTGTGGTTGTGATTTAAAGTGTCGTTTATTAGCTTATAACCTAATATGACTAAAGAATATAAAGTATAATTTTGATCTACCTCTTAGTTTTTGTTACCGAAGCATTTGGAAATAAGAGACATAAGAGTATATTTATTTTAGCCTCTCTTTATTTCTCTTTCCAGCTTACAATCAATTTCAGCAACTTTGACAATAAACAGTAAAAATGATAGCATATACAAAGCATTGCCCAAGTAAATCTATCATGGACCTGTGTCTGAGAATGGCTTCCTAAATAGGGGAAGTGTGTTTCATACAAAGAGTCCATTTTCTGTTATTGCCTTTTTTATTTGGACTACTGGATTTTATATATTCTAGAGGAACCTTAATAGTTTCCTGTCTCTCACTAACAAGAATGACTTGTCATATTAAGTAGTGTAGACACTGTCCATTGGATCCAGTCTAGAAACCTGCTTACTTGATACAGGAATAAATTACCTCAAATCCTTTGGGGAATGAATAAAAATAAATAAATGAGAGAAGAAAATAAAAATGTGATCATTTCTACCTGAAGGTAATAAAGGATTGGGACTTTTGGAGGCTTGGTTTATAAAAAAATATGATAAGGCATTACATATAATGGTAAAGGAAGAAGAATCTTCATGGATATAAAATGTTCATGAAATAGTTTCTTCCTCTTTAGCAACATAGTTATTTTGTGTTTTAATAATAGTTCTTAATTCTTTGTAGTAAAAATGGTGAATATTAGAAAATCACTTTCATCTACTTTTAATTCAACCAGAAAAATTTCTACTTTTCAGCACTCTTTCTATAATTGATAACTTTTCTACATCAAGGTGGGAATTTCAAATTTCATTTTGGGGAACAGGCTCATTTTGGCAGATGTATTTTTTGTTGTTATTTTGCACTTGTTACTTAATTGTAATTTTTTTCCCCTTTGGTTTTGTGTTGTCAGATTAGACATGGATAGCTACATGTTTTAATTCTCCTTTCACAATTAGCTTTTGGTGACACAAATATGCCGTACTGTTATAGGTAGGCAGGGGGTTGTAGAGGTAAACATCCGAGATTCTTGCCATCAAAGAGCTGAATGAAGACATGCACACCAAAGTAAAGTAGTAAAGCAAGGATTTGGGTAGTTTAAGTACACTATAAATTCAAGTTTGAAGGCTCAAGAGCAAGCATACTGTTAAAATTTCAGTTTTCAAGGGTTTGAGGAGTACAAGAGGAGTTCATGATAATGACAGTGGGCTGATCTTAGAGAAATGATCATGACTTGGCAGATTTTTGGAATACATCTATGCATGTGCAAGATTGTCATCCCATGTTTTTAAGTATATGTATGAGATACAGCTCATATGAGCGAGGCCTCAAGTGCGGGTGCCTCAGTTTGGTTAGAATTAGCTTGAGGTTTTTCCTGTCCCTAGGAAGAAGTTGAACTGCAAACCTATCAGTTCCTCCAAGGAGGACTAGCCTTGGTAAGTACTAGAAAGGAGATAGGACTTATGAGTGGCTCTTAGGGAGTAGGAGAGGTACTGGTTTAACATTCTTTCCCTAAAAGGAGCCTCAATACTGCATTTGATTACTTAATTTTTGCTAGTATTGTCTCAAATCTTTTTGGAGCTGGGGAATCAAACCTAGGAACTTGCATCTGCTAAACACATGCTCTAAACTAGACCTCCAACTCTTGAGGGTTTTTTTTTTAATGGAATTTTAAATAAAGTCATTATTCTATGTTGGATTTAGGGGTATAATTGGGGATGAAAGATAACATGACAAATTTTGTGTTCTATAGGAGCTGAGCACTAATCAAGTGATTCTAAAAATAAAATCTCAGGGCAGCTTGCATTCATACCTTGATAGGGTGGGCTCATGGGCTCTAGAGTTGTTCTATGAAGGAAACAGATATACACTTCTTGTTGGTGGCCCGTGTGCCTGAACTGATAATTTTGTATAATTTTTGAGGTTATATTATTTAAATGACCCCTGGCAGTAGAAAAATTCACCACTCCTGACATGAATCGTATAAGAGACTGAATCTAAATCCCTGGAAGTGAGACTTGCAAATCCACAGCTAGTAGTAGTTTATGATTCTATGTCCAACCAAAGTATAAGAACCACTGGACTAGAAGAGAAGATTGGAGGACAGAATAAACAATTTATATTTTTATTGGAGCCATGAGACAATATTCAAAAACAATGGTAGCACTTAAAAAAGTTAATAGATTATAGTCATTATCTCTCCTCAGGGGAATGTAGGTAAGCTGACACTCACCTACTGTTTTGAAAATGATATACCTTACTAGAGATCGAAGAGACAGCTTGAGTCAGCATCCCAGTGATTACTCTTTCCAAGCATTATTATTTTATGGTAAAAAGTAATAGGTTTTATTATGACACTTCCACCCATTTTTTTAAATCGAGTAATATCCAGTGGACACTCAAGAAATGTTTTATGCTCTAGAAGTTGCTCTCAGATGCCTTTCTTTCAGCCCTTATTCTCTATTTTCCAGTGGCCTCTGTCATTTTCCTGGATGATAAATATGGTTACACACTAGGTTTTGAGTGATTTTTATGGTTGAAATGCTTGAATGCAATACCTGTCTTCCTACACACACTTTAAAAGGTCCAGAATGAGGGTTTTTTTTCTCTCTTTCTTTCTTTCTTTCTTTCTTTTTTTTTTTTTTTGGTGTTATAGGAAAAGCTTGCAAGATTTATAGGCAGAAGACATTCAGTATTGATTAAGTAATCAGCTTGGAGTGAAAAGGTTTTATAATTTTTGTAAGGTCCACCCCCGGAGAGGGCTCCATGCAGATGCTCCCCACCTGTTTAAGTCTTGGCCCAGTACCTGAGTTACCTAGGTAACTGGCACACCTGGAGGCAGTTAACTCCTCTTTCTCTGAGGTCACATCCAATCCACCTGGCCATACCTCCCGCCTTTCCTTTTATAATCCCAGCTCAACAGTCTCTGCTCTCTTTCCTTTTCTCTCTTAACCTTTTGCTTTTTTCTCTTTTTCCCTTCTTCCTTCCCTTCTGTCTACCCATGCCTCCATCTTGTGTGGGCTTGCAATTTGCTGTCCCCCCAATAAACTCCTTTCTGCCTGAACCATGTGGTGGGTTTCCTTTCTGGAAAACCTTACATCTGGTGCCATAACTCTGGAGGAGACAGCGTCAGGAGTAGCTGGATCCCCTCCTCCCTCTGCTCTTTTGAGGATTAATCACCTCCTTGACTGCCCCTCCTTGAACCAAACTGCCAAAAGCCGGAGGAACCTCACCTTGGACTTCTCGCTGGCTACACATCCACCACACCATCTCCTCTCCACATCTGTAAATTACAGCCCCTGCCTCAAGAGACTTCTTCCAGGCTTCATTCAAGGACTAGCATCTACCTCGGGAAATTGCGGCTTGTCTTCTTACCGGCCACATCTCCACCTTTTACCCCTAATGTCAATGCCCCTTGCCAGCAGGAAGTAGCCAGAGGGAGTCAGTGTCCTTTTTCATAATTATTAAAAGGCAGAGATGTAAGGTCCAGCCCAAGGAAGGCTCCATGTAGATGCCCCCCACCTGTTTAAGCTGCTTCTAGTACCTGAGTTACCTAGGTAACTGGCACACCTGGAAGCAGTTACCTCCACCTTCTCTGAGGTCACATCCAATCCACCTGGGCATAAACCCCTCCTTTCCGTATATAATCAGACTCAACACAGTCCTTGCTCCCCTTTTTCTCTCTTTCTCTTTTCTTTTTCCCTTCTTCCTTCCCCTCTGTTTCCTCTCACCTCCATCTTGTGTGGAATGGTAGTTTGCTTTCCCCCCAATAAACTCCTTTCTGCCTGAACCATGTGTTTTCTTCCTGGCTAACCTTACAATTTCATTCTAGTCGTCACCACTAGCACCTTTTTTTAAATGCTTGCTGGTGTCTGTGCCTACTATTTACTTAATCTTCTTTTCCTAACCTTACAAAGATAGCACCAATAAACTCCTTTTCCCCTACATTGTGTGTGTGTGTGTGTGTGTGCATATGTGTGTGACCCTAAGAATAAAAATTAGAAGAGAAATATTGGGTCCACCCTCCTCTCCCTTCCCCCGCCAGCCTCGCTTCTCAGGGAGGACTGGCGAAGGTAGGACTTTTTCTCAACCACCATTCAGTCCGACAAAGGAGGATTAAGAATGGGAAAAAAAAGAATGGCTTATGAGTGACCAGGTACAGTGTCAAACCTTTGTATAACCTGAAGATCTCTTAAGCAGAAAACTTGAAAGCACAGCAGATACCATAATTCCTGCGACCCTGGAGAAATGGGCCGTACCAGTACTTAAAATGGCGACCAGGCGCTTCAGCCCTTACGCCACGTGACAAGGCCACGCCCACTCTCTTCCCATCACACCCCGCCTCCTGCGACCCCCTAGCGGGGGTGGGCGTGGCCTTCTTGAGCCTCTTTCTTCCCAAAGGCAGAAATCCCCAGGAGGTACAGGCACAGCCCCGCCTCTCCAGCGCTCGGAGCCTTCGCCCCGCCCGCAGCCCCGCCCCTGGGCCAAGAGTCCAGCTGCTTGCTGGCTGGCGATCCCCAGACTTCCTTGTTGTGAGTCCGGCCTGGCAGTGTCCGGGGGACCGCCACCCCTGCACCTGGTCGGTCACCCTAGCCCCGCACGCCCTTCGCTCTCTATCATGCCCAACCCCAGCAGCACCTCCTCTCCCTGCCCCCTCCCTGAGGAAATTAGGAACCTGTTGGCAGGTAAAGCGCGGGAAGGGGGCGGGGAGCGCTGCGGGGCCGGGGCCGAGCGTGGGGGGTGGGGAGAAGCCCGCTGGGGGGACCGAGACTTTCGGAGACCTCGCCCTCTCTCCCTCCCCGCCCTCCTCCAGTCTTCTGAGAGCTGGGAGCCGGACGGGCTGGAGGGAAGTTGGGGAAAGGAGGGAGCCTGTGGTGAAATTGGGCTGTGGGATGGCGCAGAGCCCTTGGTGATGTTCCACACTAAAGGGTTTAGCACACTTCTGAGTGCATCGCGTGTGGAGGGAGGGCAGGGGAGGTGGAGAATGGTACGAAGGCCAGTGTGAGAGCTGAGAAAGCACCAGGAGTTGAAGTATTCTTGGGTGGCTTGGCCAATGGAGATGCTGGTGACCGCCATAGAGATACAGGACTCCAGGTAGGGGGTGTGAGGTAGAAGGGTGTGTCATTTCCAAAACTCCCCAGTCTTCTGAACATTCCGGACTCTCATCTTCAGCCTCAATAGCTATTAAAGAAAAGAAAAAGGGAAGGATGTGTTTAAAGTCCTACTTCCTATGTCACAAGATGAAAAAGCACTTATCTTTGCACTCTCATCTTCCCCTTCGCAATTTTACATTCCCACTTACAGGAACTCATTTTAGAATTAAACATACAGTTCTTCGTGGCTACTAGGAATCCACTACTATTCACATATATGTGAGATATGGATGGAGGTATATATTTTCACCAAGGACCCAGGAAAACACTATAGTTCTGCCCAAGGCCAAAAAAAAAAAACAAAAAACCCAAAACATATTATCTTGTCTATCCTGTTGTTCTGAAATTTTTACCATAATTGACTTTATCTTGTGTGTCAGAATTCTGGAAATGATAGTATTTTATTACTGTTGTATCTCAGATATTTACTGTTCTATTTGGATCATAAATAAATTGATTAAAAGAAATTTCTCATAGATGCCTGCACTATAGGTTGCTTTTTTTGAACTCTTAAGAAGCAGTGTCATCTAGAATGAGACATTTGAAATAATAAATTGCTCTTATAGCGGTATGAGCACATGTTCTGCTATTTTGAGTGCTTACCATATCACTGAAAAAATAAAACAAAGTATTAACACAGACTTAGCTTTGTTTGAATATGACACAATTTGTTGAATGCCCTATAGTGAAATCCACTCAGGAAATTAGTGGATACCACTAAAGGAAATGCGGAAAACTTTAGAGACTGATTAAGACATTTATTCCATTCTATGAGAGTTTTACACTAGTACTAATTTTGTTTAACTACAGTTAACATTTTTTGTTGTAAAAACTCTTGGATTGTTTGTTTAGAAAATTATTTTAATAACCAGATCAAGTTATTCAAGGTCTGTATTTTTTAATTTAAGAAAAGGCTAAGGTCATGGCTTCAGTGGTAGATCACCTGCCTAGCAAACTCAAGGGCCTGAGTTCTAACACTCCTACCTCCAAAGGGGGTAAGATACAGACCTTTGCATGTTTTTAAAGTTTGATAGCTCCCATAGTAGGCAGTTTGCTATTTGGACATAACTATCCCCAAATAATGTGCGATATCAGTTTTGTGAGTCTTCAGTCTTTCATGTACTATAAGTGTTTCATGTGTCCCTTAGTTGTGTGATTTATCCTTTCAGAATTACATATTTGCCTGCAAGTGCCAAATTTCTATACATTCTGCCATCTCTTTTAAGCCTAATAATATACTAGCATAATATCTGGTTATATTTGCTTTTTATAAGTCACTGGCTTTTTTTTTTTGCCAGTCCTGGGCCTTGAACTCAGGGCCTGAGCACTGTCCCTGACTTCTTTTTGCTCAAGCCTAGCACTCTACTACTTGAGCCACAATGCCACTTTCAGCTTTTTCTGTTTATGTGGTGCTGAGGAATCGAACCTAGGGTTTCATGCATGCTAGGCAAGCACTCATTCTACCACTAAGCCATATTCCCAGCCCAGTTACTGGCTCTTCTGACATTTCATATCATTAAAGTAAATCACATATTAATGAAGCAGGCCTGGAGGCAAGGCCCAGCAGTAGACCACATTCCTGTAAGTCCTCAGGTACTCAATTTAAACTTAGTACCACTAAACACCCCCTCCCCCTGCCCCAAAAAAAACAGAAAAGCCTATGAAGAATTTAAAACAAATATTAAAATATTTAAAACTTGGGAGATTATACATTTGGATTGTACTTTATTTTCAGAAGATATTTTGAAGACATATGAATATAAATTGAGATATATATATACATATGCATATTTAAAGAATACAATTAAGCCAGTGGTTTTTCTGGGTTTTAAATATTTTTAATGTATTCAAGAAAAGTTAACATTTTTTTTTTTAATAGAGAAGGCTTCTTGACTAGATGCTCTGAGCAGTTATTTCATTCCTTTTTTTTTTTTTGGCCGTCCTGGGGCTTGGACTCAGGGCCTGAGCACTGTCCCTAGCTCTTTTGCTCAAAGCTAGCACTCTACCACTTGAGCCACAGCATCATTTTTGGCTTTTTCTGTTTATGTGGTGCTGAGGAATCAAACCCAGGGCTTTGTGCAAGCTGTACAAGCACTTTACCCCTAAGCCACATTCCCAGCCCTCTTCCCAAAATATTGTTGGGGTACATGATGATTTACATAACTCAAATATGTTAGGTGATAGCATGGGGTTAGATTTAGAATTGTAGAGGAAGTTTACGTACTGATTTAAATTATAGCAATATTCTCTTATTAGCAAATTCTTTTGAAACTAAGGAGATGTTGGTACTGGTGCTTGCAAATAGTTGAGTCTTTTTAGAATACATGTTATGATCCTGGTCAGATAAGAGACTAATCTTTTCAGCAGTTTAAATTCCTTGCTTTCACAAAGGATATTAAAGTCAAAAGATATTAGTTTCCAAAATAATATTATTTAGATCTTCCCTTTTAAGTTTCTTGTGCCTATTATCCAAATTGTCATATGCCTTGTATGTTAAGTATTTGACATTTAACTGTTTAATAAGGATTAGTTGCTTAAATATTTTTCTAGTCATATTCTTTTTTATGATTGATTTTCTTTCTAATTATGATAGCTCCTCTTTCAATATTTGCCCCCCTTTAACAAACATTGTACAGAAATGCAACAAAAAAGAATTAGAGATTATTGTTAATGATACTCGAAAAAGTAGCAATACAGTTTAGCAGTTATATTTAGAAAGTTAGATCTTGAAGACCTTTTGTTTAAATAAAAATGTTGAATTGTTCTTTTGGCTATGTAACTTGAAGAGAGCTTGTACAATTTTGTTGTTGGTAACAAAGTTTACCACTACCCTTAATCTTTTATTTTCACTACCTAGCTCCCCAATAGTGGAAGAACAGGTTTAGCCTGGATCATTATAATCAAAGGACAACCCAAAATATTGTTCATTTAATCTTCTCTCACATCCCAGTATTTTGACTAGAACTGATAGCAAGAATAATCTTGATTTTGGTGAGTTTTCCCTTGTGGCAGACAGAAAGTGAGCTACAGGGGAACTAATTCCTATTGCCCTCTGCCTCCTTTGTTTAATCACCTTTAAATACTGGTCTGTTCGTGGTTTACAATCAGGAATTTTAGTTCATTCTCATTTGTCACAACACATGTAAGAGGATGCAACCTTTCTTTTATTATTACATTAGGAAATGAAACCAATGTTAAAAGAAAAAAATAGTTGCGAAAATGAAAACCAAACCAAAGAAACAACCAAGTGGCTACAGGCATTCTGCAAAGTGACCTGGAGATTTGTTCCTCTTGCAGTTTTGGTGAACCATAATGCATTTTTCCCTACTGGGGGTTTCCAGAACATAAAAAAAAAAACAAAACCATCTTACATTGCAATCAATAGAGGCACTAGATATAGCAATTCTATTGAAACAGAGGCAGAAATTTTTTTTCAATGCCTAGTATAGTATGGCTTGATTTCTACTTTCCCAAAATCTTATTTGTAATTTGGTCAACATTTTGGTTTTATTTTTATTACTTCTTGCAGAGTAGTATACCAAACTTCCTTGGGGGCATTGGCTGAGTACATAAAGGGAAGAGTGCCACCTACTGAGTCACCAATACTCACCTACTTCTTAGCACCTGGATTTTCTGTCAGAGCAAGAACAAGCCTGCTCCACTTGGCAGCAACAACTAATGAGCATAAAGTTACTATGAGAACATTTAATCTCAAAAGGAAATCAATTGGTGACATCTCTATGATAGATACTTCCTTGTAGAAATAGAAATTCAAATTTTCAAATAAAGGGACCAAATAAAGGGAGGAATTTGTTTTTGCTTTTGAGTCTGGGTCTGGGTCAAGTAGTGTGAATGAATTAAAATATATATTAGAAAATCATTTACCTATTTATCTTAAGAATATAAAGTCCTGCATTTTCTTGGGAGGGAATAATTTGGGATGACGTCTTATTGAAAATATTTTCAAGTTGGATTTCTAAATTAGGCCTTTGATGTTATGCTTAATCCAAATAATCATTAGTTTTCCTTAAAAAAGAGAAACCTAAATATGCCAAAAATTCTAAGTGGGTTCATCTCTACTGGTATTAGCACTAAAGTATTGCCAGGAACAACAGCAGAGGAAAAGCCTCTGGTGATTGGAAGCACAGTTCAGTTGTTTCTCATAAATTTAAGATTAAGTGTCATATATGGGTGATAAAAGTGGCATAGGCTCAGTTTTATATACTCATTATTCACTTAGATTGTCTTTTTCAATTAAAGCCAAGTCTATCTTTTTCATTCCACTGAGCTTACATTTCTTTTTCAATCACATTCTGAACACATTACAATAGATGCTGCCTAACAGTGAATATAGTGTAAATCTCAGACTAATCTGTTACTCACTGTGCCTTCTTTGAAAATGCATGGTAAAAAGATTTTGATTATTGTAAAGTGCAATTTATTAAGAGTCATCTCTTAGTTGTTGAAAGATGGTCAGCCCTATCTTCAACAGCCCAGCTTTTTTTTTTTTTTTTCTTACTATACAGCGCTGGCTGGCCTTGATCCTCATGATCCTTCTGCTTCCGTACTCAATCCCGAGTGCAGGGGTTAGAGGTGTGCTCCACCATGCCGTACAACCATGCAGCCTTCTCGAAATCTTGTAGCTTGCAAAGCTAATTTTGAATTTTTTGTCGAATGATTGGACTGTAAGACTCAGGCATGTTACCCATTGCACAGTAAGAACTGTACTCATTAATGACTCTTTTTCCACTTTGAAAAGTCTATATTTCATCCATAACCTATACAAGTGCTAGATGATCAAGGGTGAGACATTGACTAGAGCAATCAAAAGCTTTTCAGCTAGCTATTTTCCAACTTTGGGTATTTGGCTCCAATTGATCTGCATGTGCCCAGGTAGCCAATGTTTATATTTTCATCAGTAGCTGTTGGGTCAGATCATTCCTTCCCTGCTTTAACAGAAGAAAAGTATCTTTTTGTTCTGACTATAGATTAGGCTTGACTCCTTAACACATTAAATTTGATGACAGCACATTTCAGTGAATCCTGAGTGAATTCTAGCCCAGTTCCTAAATAGAGAGTGATGTGGAATTCAGTAGTAAAGCCATTTTGAGTATCATGTGAATTTTTTTTTTTTACACTTATTCATCTGGGGCTGTGCAAATGATTGTGGATCCTGCCCAAGTTCTTGCTCTCTCTTCTATATAATTCAGGCCATCACAGAGGCTGTGTATCTGGTGCATGCCTGTGCTGGGAGGTATTTGGTAGCAGGGAGAGAAGGAGAGTTGTTACTCTTGTGTGTGGGGGTGAGGACAAATGTTTAGATGCCTCAGTTGTCTTCACAAAGTGGAAACTTGTGCAAAGTATTCAACTTAAGGATCCTGTAGTTTGTTTTATCTTTGTCAATGTTTTTGAAACTGTTCTGCTGTTTGGACATTGGTGCTCTGCCTTTTCACTGTGTGATCTATACGAAAATTGGTAGAAAGGTGTGTGTGTGTGTGTGTGTGTGTGTGTGTGTGTGTGTTGGAGGGGTGTAACCTAATCACTTAGGACACTACAGGAAGATTAGATGATGGTTTTTCTAGGAGATGTGTATTTTAAAAAGTTGGTGCATCATTTATTAAGTCACATGTTAAGTGCCTTAAGAGGGGTGAAGATGGCCATTGAGAAGTTTCTCTCACTGCTTAATGATTACTAAACCATAACCTGTCTGTCATCTTTTGCTTTCAGACCTTAACATTTATGTAAAGAGCAGTTGTAAGTCTGATCTTTTCAGCTGCCCCTCCCCCATCCTTACAGCTGTGCTTGGAGATAAGGTTTACTCTTGACAACCTTAAGGTGTAACAGAAGCAAAAATCACCTCTATGTTTACTTCTGCCAGAATAACTTTTTCCTAATGATATCTTGTGGGTGGGAGTGGGGGAGGGGAGGAAGGGGGAAGAGTATCACCATGGGACTAATTTTGGAGTTCAATCTGCAACTGCTGATGTGGAGTACTTAGGCTTGTTGCCTAATTTGAGTGTACCCCCTTTCTGGTGCCTTCTCACTCCCTCAAGGGTTGAACCTCCTGAAGGCATTTCCCCTCCATCCTCAGCAGAACCTCAGGATGTGACTTGAATCCCCTCTTTCTCAGAAAGAGGAATTCTTGGCTTCAGGCCATGGGGCAAGTAAACCTGGCAGACTGATCCTTGCTTGTAATCACATTACTAAGGTTCTCCGAATCCGTGGCTGTCAGGAGTCAGTGAAATCTACATATTAACCCAAGAGGGACAGACCTCTATAGAAAGGTAAAAGCGATCCATTGGGCTTGGTAGTTTACTGCGCGCCACTTTACCGTTTGCAGGGCTATTTAGAGCACAATAAAAAGCTTCAAATCTCTTTTCCAACCAGCCAGAGGAGCGCTTGATTTACCTAAGACTTTTATTGCTCGCTTTTGAAATATTACCCTGGCTTTGAGGTACAAAGCCGCAGATCCAGCTCCATTTGTCTGGTGAGGGCGCTGCCCCAAACCCAGCTCTCCCCATTACAGCTCTGTGGACAGGAACCCTGGGGTTTCGCCGGCCAAGGGTCGTGCTTCTCTGGTTTCTCAGTGGGCAGTTCTGAGCATCCTCTGGTGAGCCCCGGTCGGGTCCTCTTTCTCCAGCATCTCCAGCTCGCTCTGTGCTCAGGGCCCGGAGAGAAGCATCCAAGGAACCTCGAGTGCCAGGGAGAGGCCCGGTCCCTTCCCGTCCCACTAGAAGCAAGCCAAAAGGGTGTTGATGTGAAGAAATAACTTAGATGTCAACATCTGAATCTTCCAAGTCTGTGGCCAACCAATAAACTAAGGTTATTGCAGCGACTGCTTCCGGTTAACAGAGTTTTTATTCGTGCAAAAAGCAAAACAACCCCCCACCCCCCAGCCAGCTGAGCAAGCAGCTCCTGCTTTTTATCTTTTTGGAGAAATAATGACCCCCCCCACCCAAGTCATGAGTTTAATTAATCCCATTAGTTAACTTAAACCCCTTTCTGGGAAAAGCTTGGGAATAAGTATATTAAAGCTACCACTCTAAAAGCGTAGATCTTTTTCCTTACCCGATCTCCGAATTGAGGCTCCGTCCTTCATGTCCTTTATGAAATACTGAAAGCCTCTTTGCAGCCTCAGTTTTCTCATAAGGAGAGGCTTGGGTGAGCATTTACAAAACATTTTAAGAAATACTACACAGGGCATTGCAGCCTCTTCCTCCTTTGTCCTCCTCATAGGTTCATAGGTTTTTTTTAATAGAAATAAAATGACCTTTAAAGAAGTAACTCTTGGGTTGTAATTCCGCCTGTTCTGGCTCCTGGAGATAGGAAATAGATTGTTTGTTTAAACTTGGATTGTATAGTGGAAATGTAAAATAGGAAGACGAATTACAGACAAACATTTAGTGAAAATAACATTAAGCAGACTATTCAGAAGTCACTGAGTCAGTGCCAGGTGGCTGGAAGAAACAGCCGCCCTACAGTTAGAAGTCCTTCCCTTATTACGTTTTAAAAAAATAAATGACAGAATATCAACAGCTCCAGAGAAGCCATCCCGTCTTTCCTATTTCAGCTTCTGTCTGAACATTCAAAAGTGACTTGCTCACTGGGTACAGGCTTCTTCAGGTTTTCTGATTTTGAACTCATTGAGAAATGTGGGTTTAATTTGACTGGTTCCGGATTATGTCCTTTTCCTATTCAAAATATAGGTAACTCAGGAAAAGAGAAACCAGGATATTTATCTTTCATCTTATTTTGATACTTTACATCTTAATTGTTAATGGTCTTTAAACTAGAGGCTATTAAAATATTTAAAGACTTTCCCTTTCATAGTGACTTAGTGAAAAATTTTCTCTACACATTGATTCTGAATGTATAACAGTTTAACCAGCTTTCCTTCTGGGCTGACAATACTTCTGTAAGCAAGTATTAAGTATGTATTAATAAATGCCATAGACAATTATACTACATTTCATTACCTCTAATATTATGTTTTGATCAGAGTAAGTTGAGACAAAGTAAATAAAAAGGTGAAATACATACACACATACATGTATATATATTACCCTTTCGGTATGAAATATGGATGGTTTGTAGCTGTGCCTACTTAAAAATCTTTCAGTGGGATTCTCTTCATGAGATATTTTAAAACAAGTATTGAAATCCTGAAAATGAAATTAATTTTGTATAATAGTTCATGTAAGAATAACATTATAAAAGTCCAACCAGCAAGCATTTCTTGGAATTTCCCTTGAGAGAGAAATGCAGCAGAAAAATTTAGGAGTTTACTAAAATGATAAAAAGGAGACTATGGGAGATATTGTTTGAGGCCATAGAAATCTCATTCCTAGACACTTTTTAAAGAGTGGAAGAATATTTTTCATCTTTTTTATTTAAAAGATTCTCCAGGTGACTGATTGCAAGGCAGAGCTTGTAAGTGATTATCTTTCTGATTTGAGGCTGGCCACAGTGGGTAGCCAGGTGTGATTTTGGAAACTTGACTAGGAAAAGGGGGTTTATTATTTTCACTTAAGTCATTAAACATTCCATGTACTTGGTAGTGAATTACACTGGGAAATCAGACCTTTGCCTATTTTGATAAAATAATTGTGAATGACTTGTTCATATAGGAACTTAGAGAATACCATAAAATGAAAATGATAGTAACACATAGATAAAAGCTTTCTGCTTGCTTTTATATAAGAGAAATTGTTTTATGGGGCACCATAGTTTATTAATAAAACTTGTATGCTTCTTCCTGGTTTAATGATGCCAAACATCCAAATAGCTTTTGCTGTACTCAGCATTAAGTAGAGCATACAAATTTTATTAGCTAAGTGGTGAACTGATTTGTCAGGCTTAGTATTTGAAGCATACTTCAACTTTGGATTGATAAATAACTATAACAAATTGTATAGATATTAACATTTATGTGTAGAAACAATCATTGTCCTATTTGTCTTCACAAAAATGATTCTTATAATTTATATCCTTTTTCTTATATTTCATGGCTTAGATGTTGAAACCTTTGTAGCAGATATCCTGAAAGGGGAAAATTTATCCAAGAAAGCAAAGGAAAGGAGAGAATCCCTTATTAAGAAGATAAAAGATATAAAATCCACGTAAGTCACTTGCAATCTACTACTAATTTCTTGGAAGCAACTTTGCAATTAATGTTTTAATAAGGAATTGATTATCATGGAGCCAATTTTTCGTTATTGTTACTATTGGGGTTAAGTATTTTTAAAGGATGAAATATGTATTTCCGTTATAACAGCTTTAAAACAAACATGGTAATCATAATACTTCTGGTGAAGGTTCTTGATATGCATTTTTAAGCATTCTAATATAATCCAATTGTTAATTTGAATATCTGAGAGTATATTTGATTTAAATGATAAGACATAGACTGATGATTTTAATATAAATATGAAGAATACCATCAGACACAGAAAATCCTTTTGTTACTTCGTTAAGTGAATAAATGTAATATACCTCATAGATATTAAAGATATACCCTCATTTTACTACTTAGATTTTCAAAAATAATTTCATTATAACTTCATAAGCCTTTTGGAATTGTCACTCAGGACAGGAATCACTTTATTCTCTACATATATGTTTATATTTGGACTATGGCAACTGATTAGCCCTTAATTTGATTTTTTTAACCATATTTTTTTAAAAATCTTGCAGATATCTTCAGGAATTTCAAGACAAAGGTAAATTTCAAACTTGAATTTGTTTTCCTCTTTGGAGATTTTCAGCAGGACAGTGTGACACATTCTGAAATGCAATAGTTAGAGTAAAAATGTAAATTTCCATACTGTATCTTTGGACCTTCAAGATGAGTGTGCTAGCTCCCCCTGCTGAGAAAAAAAATAAAAAGCATATCCAAAATCTACTCAATTTGTGTCGCAGAAATCTTAGTCTTTTTAACATTCTTAGGTTTTGTGTTTCTTACAGGACATTGTGGCAGAAATTTGTTAGGTCAGGTATAAACCTGCAGTTACACATGGTTCAATTTGGTGAACCAGAGGTTAGCTACCACTATCTAATGCTCTTTAACACTGTTGAGATTGCTTTATAGAGTGATAGAAAGGGAAGGCCTGTGTCTGGGTATTCACATGTCATATTTTTGATAGATGCTATAAAAACAGTATCTTTTTTTAAGCATGTGAATAAAATATTTTTCAAATCTTTTCAGTTTCTCTTTCACCTTTCTCTCATTTCTCTCTCACTGTTTCTCTGTGTTTCTGTCTCTCTGTGTCTCTATGTCTCGTATCTCTCTCCCTCTTTTGCCAGTCCTAGATGTGAACTCAATGCTTTGTACTTGTTAGGCAGGTATTCTGTTGCTTGAGCCATGTCCCTAGATATTTTGTGCTCTGGATGGATGGATTGATTGAACAGCATGCATGCTGTTCCTGAGGCTTGAAACTCAGGGCTTAAATGCTGTCCCTGAGCTCTGTACCACTTGAGCCACAGCTCCACTTCTGGCTTTTTTTGTTAATTGAAGGTAAGAATCTCATGGACATTTCTACCCTGGCTTGCTTGGAACTGGGGTTCTTAGATCTCAGCTTCCTGAGTAGCTAGGATTATGGGCATGAGCTACTGGCACCCCACTTGCCCTGGTTATTTTTGAGATAGTGTCACTTTTCCTTGAGCTGTCCGGGACCATGATTCTCCTGTATATGTTTCCCATTATAGCTGGGATGACATATGGTACCACCACACCCAGCTTTTTCTGTTGTGATGGGGATTGCTGAACTTTTTTGCCCAGGGTGGCTTACAAACTTATCCTCCCAATCTCAGCCTCCTGTTTTGCTAGGATGAGAGGCAGACACTACTATGATATTGGTTGAGATGGGGCCTGAACTTTCTGTCTAGGCTGGCTTGGAACTGGGATGCTCCTATCTTAGCTTCCTATGCCTAGTTTCTTGTGGCTCTTTTGATATGAATAGATTAGGGCTTAAATTTTTTATAGGTAGGAAATCAGTTTCATTCTTTTGAAATATGCAATAGTTGTGGTGAACTTTATCTCTCCTTCAATTTGAGAGACAGTTACTTTGGGTATGAAAACCAGTCCAGGAAAAATGGAAGTAGTTCCTCCTATTGCATGTCTCAGTTTTAGGGAAATTGGGTATATCTCTTATTTGCCATGTTGTTAATCCATAGGTCATGGCTTATAGCTTGTGCATGCTGGTATGTGGGTTATAATATGACGCCATCTAACCTAGAGAGCTAGATTCTTATCTGACTGGGATTAGCGGGTCCCACAGTGTAATTCATATTTGTGCCAGCTGACAAGTGAGAGGGTAATGACAGTTCCAATAAAGAAAATACTTATCCAGACAAACTGAAATCAGTTAAAAGGGAGTCATGGCTCTTTTTCACATTAAATTGTCAAGATCACTGTGATTAAGAAGATGAGGGTTATATTTTCCATATTAAGATTTTTAATACTGTTAGAGATAAGAGCAGGAAAATGACTCTTCTCTCCAAGTACTCACTGTTTTGTGCTCTACAGTGACTCTTAAAGCATGGGCTAATATAATCCTGTTGCATTTTTCTTGGTTGATATATAAATGAATGTATGCAGTTTAATTTTGGCTTGTATAGACTGTACTATTTATGAACAGTAGATATCAGATTCTGCCTCTTCTTAAAAGGTATGTATTGGTACAGTGATCATTGAACTCTCATTGAGGCTTAATTATTGGTACATTAAGTATTTTCAGGCTAGGAAGGCATAATAATATGAAGTCAGTGTGTAATTGCATATGACTCAGTAATAGTGTAGGAGATTTTCCTTTGGGATTCTGTTTTAGAACTTGTTCAGGTGTGTGGATATTAAAATTACATTACTGAGATACATTCCTTGTCTCTAAAGAGAATGAATGCTTTTATGGTATTTGATAGAAGTTGAAAAATGAGCCTTGAATAGGAGTTCAAATAATGTGGAATTTAGAGATTTCCCCATCATCATTTTTCTCTGAAGAAGTCATTTGCAGTTCAATACTGCTGTATTGAGTTAACTAATCACCAAGAGTGCCTGCTCTAAAAGTAAGCTGATGGATAAATGAGGTATATACCTTAGAGACAGTATGAGAAGCTGAGAAATTGTATGCCACTGTATCCTAAAAGTATGTTTAGTTTTGTTCTAAAAAGACTGGTTATAGCTTTTTAGATGTAGTAAAGAATATAGACATGATAGTAGCAATAATAAATAAATATTTTGGATACATCTCTTTTTGAGAACAAATATTTATTTTCGGATCTCTATATTGAGTGAATTCAACCTATGCTTGGATAGTGCATCTCTGTTTTCCTGTAGGAGCTTTGGATTCTTATTAGGGAGCCTTTGGAAGAATTTCATGTTTCTTTCTATCTGTCTATCTGTCTGTTTGTCTGTCTCAATGTCTCTCACAATCTCAGTCTCACAGTGAAGTGAATAGAGATGTTTTCTCCTTTTAAAAATTTTATTTGTTTTTAACTTTTTTTTTTGCCTCTGTTGGTTTTCTGTACTGTACTTTCAAAGTGACAGATAAATGGCAGTCTAAAACTATTGTTGGTAGAAAAAAGGACCACATAGACAGTTTTAAAATAAGATAAATTAATTGAGATTTACAAATTTTAGTGAGTCAATCATTAATCTAATGGATATAGATGTCTGTAATCTTGCATACTTCCCTCCTAATTGCATTGTGTTATATTGTAGAAAAAGTTTCTATCCTGAGATTTAGTAATACAGAACTTGCAGATTGAGGTATTTCAGTTTTTATAATTAGTTGAATTGATGTGATTGTGGAAACACTAAGATCCTGGAAGATTTTATTTTATTTCCTTTGTGTGTGTTTGTGGGTAGTTTATAATGGTAGAAACTTGTTTTATTGCAATGGCCCATCATATTTAAGCTTGTCCACTTAGCTAATTTTCTACTTTTTATTTATACTCATTTGCAAATGAAACTGCTGTTTTAAAACTTGACTTTGAATTTCTTTTTCCCTCTCAGTAGCACTAGAGTTTCAACTTAGGGCCTCCTGCTACTCTACAGCTAGAGCCATGCCCTGGCCTTTTTTCCTTAATTATTAATTTTTTTCTAGGGGTTGGCCGTGGACCATAATCTTCTCAATCTTCATTTTCCAAGCAATGGGATTGTATGTGTGAACCACCATGCTTGGACATCATTAAAAACAAAATTACTAAAGTTCTTTATCTCTCCTCAGATCTCTTATTTACCATTGAAGAGGTCTGACAAGTTGGAATTGTACAATAATTATCAGTTGGCTTTGAAATTCCCTAAATTTACTTGTATTTAGGAAAGTTTTGAATCTATTCAAGCTGAATATATTGTGTTTCTTAGAAATATTGCCTTTTATCTACAATAGAAATTTCCTCTTACATCCTTCAATGATTGTGCAAGAGAGAACAACTTTCTAACCCTCATTAAACACAGCCAAATATTATAGTGTCCTCCTGAAATAGGCTCCATGCACTAGAATTTACTGTGTGATTATTTTTAAGCTGTTCTATCACATGATAAGGTATAAATTCTCTTGCATGTAACTTGAGGTAATTTATTTTTGCAATGAGTGTACATTACTATTTAAAGTTTATTGTTGGGCATTAACTAGAATGCATAATAGGTATATGATAATAAGTTTTACTTATACTGTAGTTGTATATTAACCTTATTTTATTTCAGTGGTGATTTAAGTGTGATTTCTGATAGGCTAATGTATTGAAATAAACTAATGTGAAAATACTTATAACAGTCAGTGTTCAATGCATAGCATCTACTTCCCAATTTAAGTGAAGATTTAAGTTATCCTTGGTTTAGAAATTCAGTTTTTAAGGAATTTTTAGGTAGGTATAAATTACTAAAAGAAATGAATATAAAATAAATGAGAACTATTTCAAGAGAATGGTGATCTTTTTTTCTCCCAACAGTAGTTTTAGTACTAGTATCTACTTTTTAAATACTAATATCTACCTTTTAATTTTTACTTATTTATTTTAGGTAGGGCCTCAGTATATAGCCCAGACTGGCCTAAATTTCTCTCTGTAGACCAGGCTGGCCTCGTACTTATTTTCCTTCTACCTCTGCCTCTCTAGTGCTAGGATTACAGGTGTGCACTGTCACACGAGCTTACAGTTTTTAAATGAGAATATAGTTTTAGGTATTACAGCTAAACAATTTTCACTTTCTTCTTTAAAATCCTTTTCTTCTAATCATAAAATAATACATTTTCCCTTAAAATGCCATTGATATTTAAAGAAAGAATGTAAGAATATAAGAAACAGTATAATAAATAGTATTTCTTATAAGGAAGTTTTATGAATGGACTAAGTAACTTTTTAAGAAACAGCAGTACTATTAAACATGTAGGGATGCATTTCAGTTTGTCCTAGTGGAGTCTTAAGAATAGAAGAAAACTCAGAAGTTTAGTGAATACTTAATTTCCTTTCCTTTACTCATCCTACCATGGGTGTGTTCTCCCCATCTCCCAGTGGAAGTTTAGCGTTGAAATAAAATCTGGGTGAGTGAAACTCATAAAATTTTATTTCTAGTACCCACTTTTACCTCTACCCTGTACAAGTGTGTTAAGTATACTCTTGATTTTGGAGCCTACAGGGATAATTTTCAGTGTAATACTTGAGAAATAGTGTCCTTTTTAAAAGCTTTACTTTAGTGTAAGAAGGTATCTTTGCTATTTGCCTGCTATTGATTAGCTTCTGTTTTAGAAGAATTATGAGGACACTTGTTTTTCAGTGACCCATATCCCTCAAAGTTTTAAGAATTAAATTTCCCTTAAGAAATTAAAAATCAGATAATTATATATGTATATGTATATACATATATATGCATGTATATACCTGAATTTTGTTACTTGATAAATGCAATTGAACAAGTAAACTGAATAGAGAATTAAAAACTTAATTTGTTTTCCTTTGGAGTATTTTCTCCTAAGTTTGTCTTTTATGTTCTGTATTTTATTTATTTTTCTTTTTAAACAATAACCATACATATTTATGGGATAGTTTGATATTTTAATGTATGTATAAATGTTTTCTAAGTTTTAGGTATGATGTTTAATCTTTATCTGAGTATGTTTAAGACAGAATTGCCTTCCTTCCTTCCTTCCTTCCTTCCTTCCTTCCTTCCTTCCTTCCTTCCTTCCTTCCTGCCTGCCTGCCTGCCTGCCTGCCTGCCTGCCTTCCTGCCTTCCTGCCTTCCTTCCTGTCTTCTTTCTTTTTTACTCTTTCTCTCCCTTCCACCCTCCCACCTTCCCTCCCCTCCTCCCTCCTTTCCTCCCTTCCTTCTTTCCTGTCTCTTTCTCTCTCCTTTCCTTTCCATGGTTTTTGTGCCAGTTCTGAGGTTTGAACTCAGGGCCTGGGTACTGTTTCTGAGCTTCTTTTGCTCAAGGCTAGTTCTCTACCACTTCAGCCATAGCTCCACTGAGGGATTGTATTAGACAAACTAAGCAGTGACTTGGATAATCACCTTGGTGGTGGTAGGCATTGTGGCCATTCATTTGCTATAGGGCTGCAGATGAACTCATTGAGGAAAATGTTAATTGGTAATGAGCCATATAAAAAAAGAATGGCTAGTAGTGATTTGAACCATAATAAATTTAAAAGATTGGAGAGAAGTATGCTACTGTGGTATGATTAAGTCTGAATTTTGCTGTGATATTTAAGTTGTCACTGGAATTATAGGGAGGGAGGCCTTGGATCATTGTCTTTTAGACTGCTACTTTGTATCGTTAATTAAACTTTTGAAAGTTGTGGGATAAATCAAATGCTTTTCTAGGGAAACAAGAAACAGTATTAATGAGCAACAACCCTATAATTATCCTTGTGAGTACATAACAGGGACACATTCATGTCTTTTCTTTGCGCAATAACTTTTACAAAGAAGTATTTTTAAACTGATCATTAATTTTATGACCACAGAAATGAGATGCAAAATTTATGCTGTTGTCATTGGCACAGGCTCAAGGCACCACTGACATTATGTGTGATTGCAATAGAATGGCTGCCAACTAATGATTCTGTAGACATTTCATTTGAGCGTGCTTTTCTTTTCGATGTCTGATTAGTCTGTAATGCTTTCAATTATGTCTGTAAATTGCGTTGGATATGTTTACCTGATACTCATTGTTGATTTGATTTGGAGTTCAGTTTTTTATTACATCAACACAAGTTGAACATTTTCCTTTTAATTTATAGACGTCTTTGCAGGTATAGCTACAGTCCCTGGGGAGGAAAAATGCTTTGCACTACTCAACAGCGCCCCCTGCGTTAACTAAAGCTCCCTAGAAGAATCAGCTTTTACTCTAAAGGGGGTGGAGGGTGTGGATCCTGTTTGGGAGGAACAACAGTAATATGAAAATCAGGGTGGGGAAGGTGGGGCGGTGGGGAGGTAGTGGTGGGGGGGGGGGGGCGAAGGAATGTGTCCTTTCAACTTAAAGCACAGGATAAAAATTGAATCGCACTATAAAAATACCATATAGATTTTTTATTTTCTGAGTGAATCCAAGGAAAGTTAGGGGTGGGAGGAGCAAGGAGGGAAGAACTAATAGTCCGTAATACAGCATTTATAGTAGGCCAGTAATACTTAATTTATTAAATATCACATTGATTGAACACTTTAAACCAACTTCAGGTCTAAATAATGGGAAACTGAAGACACTGTAGATGAGCATCTGCATATGTGTGTATGCACACACATACACATAAAATGTATATTGGATATATCAGGATAATAAACTACTTCTGATTTTCAAAACTTCAGAAATGTTAATTTATTATTCATTTCTAGATACAATGTAAGATATTTAAGCCTGAACAGCTAACATGTTTTTCAAAAAATTTTCCATATATTTTAAAGTTTTTTAAAATAGTTGTAACAGCACACATAATATGTTATGTGCTAAATTCTGGCAATGTATTTACATATTCCAATACCTTATTAAGCAAGATTTATTTTTAGTGTGTGATAGGAAATATTTTTTAGAAAATTCATAGCATCATAACTTTTCCTTCATTAAGAATGGAATGACACTAGCACCTAAGAGTAACTGGGAATTTTGTGACCTCTGCTACTGCACATTCATAACATATTCAGAATATTTCAGTAGTACATTCCTTCTTATCTTTGAAATCAAGGTGTTGTTCTCTCCTAAGAGAAAAACTGTAAGAGATCAATGGATGTTCTGAGAAGTATTTTGAACATTCCTTATGTTCTTTGAAAGATAAACTCTGAAGAATGAATTGGTTGTATTTGTGTTTCTTTCTTGGATTTTTAATTCTAGTGAACAAGAAAGTGATAGAATGAGAGATGGCAATGTTTAGCCTGTCTAGTTAGGACTCACTAAGAATTCAAAAGTATAGTAGTGGTCAGTATTCTGCTCTTGACTTCATGAGTGATGTTATTATTTTT
The DNA here is from genome assembly GCF_023159225.1 of Perognathus longimembris pacificus. Lineage (NCBI taxonomy): Eukaryota > Metazoa > Chordata > Mammalia > Rodentia > Heteromyidae > Perognathus > Perognathus longimembris. The sequence continues at coordinate 85,616,235 of NC_063162.1, forward strand.
ATTTTCAACTTTTGTTTTTGATAACAGTGATGATTGCTTATGAACTAGCAAATGTTTAATTTTAAAATTATTTTGATAATGTTATCTTGGGAGAAACTATAGTTCCTTTGCCAAAAAAATGTGGTGAAAAATAGAGCTGTAGCTAGTAAATGGGAGTCAGAAAATACATATATCCTTTTGGAATGCTAGAAGCTTTAATATGCATATGTGCAGGGACTATGATACAAAAGCAACACTCTAGGTACTGGGGATTTTCACCAAGGCTTTTAGTAATCCCTATGGGGGATTTCTCAGATTGATAACAAGTAACTTGAGTTGTTAATATCACTTGAAAATGTATTAAACATACATTTTTTCTTTGTTCTTGAATCCATGTAAAAAATGAGTGCTTGTGTATAACTGGTCTAGCAAATAGCTGATACAGTGCTCTGTGTGTGTGTGTGTGTGTGTGTGTGTGTGTGTGTGTGTGTGTGTTTTCTAATCCAAGTATATTGTGAGTATGTGTGAAAATGCCAGAATGAAATCTGGTTAAAAATCACTAAAACAAAAGAAAAGTAAAGAAAGAAAGATAAAAAAGATTTTTTTTTTGTATTTCCTAGAGCAAAATGATAAAAGCCCAGACCACAAGATCTTATCATAAGGAGTAAATGAGCCAAAACAGACAGCAAACAAACAAACCTGGGATTGGAAATCAAGTAGGGAACTGGCCAGAGCATTAAAAAGAAAAAAAGTAATATCCAGTGAATGAGAACTGAGAATGTTTATAAATCATCTGGTTTGAATTTAAAAGGATTGTATTAGTTTTAAAGCAATTTTCCCATAAACTATTCTTATTCTAGCAAGTGCAGTTAAAAAAATTGATTCTGATGTAATCCTGTGGCTTTTAACAAAAATGAAAATGTGTTTATATGTTTTCAAATAATGAATTTCTCATAACTTAAAAAACTATTTAAAAATTTAACTAAAAGCAAATTATTTTTCTTTTTTTGTACTTTCTATTTCTTGGCTTTTGTTTTCTTGTTTTGTATGCAGTTATTATTTTATCATGTTCCTCCTTTTGACTCTCAAGGAGACAAATATAATGTTAGGCTTTATCCTTTTCTGTCACAAATAAGCAGTTTACTACTGATCTTGCAAAACCATCTATTTACATTATGATGGATATAAACTAAAGTAGGCTCTGATTTTTACCTAGTGCACAAGGTTTTCTTTAGTTTTAGCTGACAGGGACTGAATTTAATGGTAGAACTTACTGCTTTGGACAAATTACTATTATTTTGTAGGGACAAATCATAAAAGGCATTTCTCTGATTCTTTTGTAGGTGACATTGAAGAGGGGGAAGAATATGAAGATCCTTTTACTGGGCCTGTAGACACTATTTCCTTAGCCTCAGAGCGGTATGACAAGGACGATGATGCCCCCTCTGATGGTATGTGATGTTTTCCCATAGAATGTATGTCTGAGCCCTTTTCTGCAAAATAATGCTATATGCCCAGGGAGTAGTCTTACCAGAAGGTCCCAGGCAGTCTTTGGTTAACCCACTTTTACCAGAACCTTTGAAGGAACAGAAGAGCTCTCTCTAGTGGTCCTAGTTGAGGTTTCCCTAACTATGTAGTAACTTCTTTTTATGTGAAATTTTCTTTGCTAAAATTTCTAAGAGCATGCTTGTACAATGATATGAAAATTATTAATAAGTTTGTTGGTTAATCTAATATCAGATTCTTGTTTAATTTTATTGTCCTTCATAACTGCTTATTGTATTATTTATTTTATAAATAATGAAAAAGGTTTTTTGTTTTATTTTTTCTGAAAAATTTATACAAAATGAGTTCATAAAATATTAAATTAATTATTTCTACATTGTCTTCTCACATTGAGACAAATTTTTATCAAATGCTTCTTTTACTGCACATTTTCATTTTTCTGATTGTCATTTTAAAATGCCCTGCATGATAGAAATATGTTTTGTATTCATCAAATTAGTAATAAAGTTGACTCTGTTTACCTTAATAATTTCTTAAAATTCCTGAATATTGTCAACATTAGGAAAGTTGTTTTAACTATATATATGTACTTTCTGTTACAGTAGGTTAAGTGCATCTGTACTATAGAAACCTTATAAGGGTAATATGTAGTTATAAAATAAGAATATGTATCGAGAAATTAGCCATACATATTAATTTGAAACACTCAAAGTTTCACCAAGACATAGAAATGAGTAATGTCTTCTGCCGCTATATGATGATCAAGCTGTGTAGTTCTATCTCTAAATACAATTGCTGAATGAAAATGTGCTTCCTGCAACAGAGCACTCCACACTTTATGTTACCCAGATTATTCCCTTTGGAAACATAAATTGCTTTTATGAGGTATAAAATTATGTCTATTGCAGAACAGGGATAAGTCAAGTACATGCATAAGTGATAAACATTCTAACCACTGATTCAGAACAAAATAATCTTTTCTTTTTATATCCAGAACTTTATACAATGTGTAGCAATAATAATCATATCTATTTTATATTGAATTTTACACTTAATTTTTATTTTTAAAGGAAGGAATATTTTCACATTATTCCCTTGTATCTTTTACAAAGACTCCTATTTCTCTTCATGCACACTTATAATACCAAACAGAGTGTTATTTTTTCTAGCCTCATGTTCAAAAGCATTTCTGCTAGAAAATATTTTGTAATTTAAGAAATATTATTTTCAGGTGAAACAATGGATTATTTAAGTTGTACTTTTTTTTAGATACATTTCAATTGTATGTTTTGTTTTTCTGTAAAATATTGGTAAATATGAATCAGTATGTATATACATATAGAGATATTGTATTTATACTCAAGAGATTAACATACATATAGAAAGCATTCACAGGATAGATATACTGAGCTTCTCAAAATGGCCTAGGTATTCTCATGTAAAGTTGGTATTATGTTCAGTCTAAAATATTGCAACTTAAGTATCTATAGTATAAAAGAGAGCCAGAAATCCTCTTTATTATTAAGTTATAGTGCATTTATAGGATTATTGTGTTTACTTTCTCTAAATAAATAATTTTTTCACAATCATATGTAAGAAATACATTTAAATTGACAAAAATTGTTAAAAGATTGCATTTTCAATATCTAAATATTAATTGAAATATTTAAGTAAATTCTTAAACAGTGTTAAATATCAGTGTATATTTATTAGTGTTTAATCCTTAAGTAGATTAGAAATTTAACTTTGAGTATTATTCATTTTTGACACATAAATGATTTTAAAATAGTTTTACATTTAATTATTAGTGTGTGTTAATTTCCAAACTAGCACTTGACTGTTAATTTCTACTCTAAAATATCATCTCTTCACAAGTTTTCTCCCTAGATCTTTGCTTTTTGTCTGTATTCTCTTTTGCTGTATAAGATTTCCTTTCTTATGTGACTTCAACCTAATGAGGTATTAATTATAAAAAAAAGATAACACATTTAACAATGAGTACAACCAGTTTAGCACAGGTCAGTGAAAGGCCTTTGTCAAATCAGATTGTTATTTTGTCCTTTTGACTTTTACCTTATGGTAGGCACTAACAAAGTATCTCAACTTTGATGGATTATAAACTCTAAGCATGATATGTATTTTTCATAATGCTAATGTAATTTTCAAGGTACTGAAAAGGTCAAACCTGCACATCTCTATGTGCATTCTAAGTCTGTCTTTCCTTTTAATATTTCTTTTTCTCTGTTTCTCTGGTTCAAAAGTTCACTCAGTTCCCAAATGGCCACCTAATTTTCCAGTTATTCCCTCAAGCCATATGTGTTTTGGTTTCTTTATGGTTTATTAGGTACTGTAGGAAAGTAGCATAAGTTATATCTTCTAATGAAATTCAAGCACACTTCAGTGATGCTTCGACTTGATTGCTGGTAGCAATTAAATCACAGCCAAGGAGAATAATGCATAATCTCACAAGGTCCAGACACCCTATAGAAATTGAATGGGGATGAAAGCAGAAAACAAAAACAAAATCTCCAAACTCTGCCAGACATGCTGTTTCTTGCCTGCTTTTTTTTTTTTATTGGCCAACTGCCTGATTGATAGCAAAATCATAACTTGCTGCATGCTAACAGGCAGAGTTCACTTGTAGGTTATTGTGAGCTGATAAAGGGTTAGATGGAGTTTTGATTTTCACATTGGACCTTGGTACACCAGATTAATGGAATTTCAATGAGAGACTAGAGTGGCCACAGCTTTGTCAGAGAAACAGATGGAGATTCTATAGTCATGTCTACTCATTAATACTCGTTGTCTGAAAGGTATGCTGCTTCTCTATACAAAAAGAGTTGATATAATTGATTTTTGAGTGGTACAGTGGGGGGAAAAGCATTTTATTGATGACTAGAATTGTAACATGAATGGTGACAGGTTTTTGTGTAGTTTGTAACATAACATATTGTATTTTTTCCTCTCTTTTTGGAAGCACTCATTTTTAGAAGAGAAGTATTTTTTTGAGACCAATAGAAAAAAAAAGAGAAAAGAGTGTCAAATTAAATTAGGAAAAAGAACAAGAATCTATATTGTATGTATAAATGATTGTATTTATTGCCAGAATTTCATTTGGATAAGATTTTTTTTAAAGCTTACTGATTAGTTGCTTCATTTTTATTAGTTTTATGCTTTTTTTCCCTGGAAAACTGTGAAAAATCAAATATAGATGGTTTCCAGAGTTTTATATATAACTGTTAGACATTTTATGCTTATTGCGTGGCTAGAGAGATATTGGGATGTTCATATAATTGGTGCATGTCAAAAAGCAGATGGAATTTGAGATAATGAGACTTAAAACCTCAAAGAATAATATCCTTTACAGAACACATTACAGTGTTTGGACACTAAGATAGTAGAGGTAGGGTAGCAATTTGAGATTGTATAATGACTTGAATTTCACCTTTTTACTTTGACATGATTTTTCATGTATTTTCGTCATTTGTGAAAGAAAGCTTCTAAGCATACATATGGCATTGTAGAAAGTCCCTGAGGTAAGGTAAAAGGATTCAGTGAGCTAGAAGACATATATTGGCTCTGCTCATCAATGATAGGTCGAAGGATCCCAGTGGACATTTGTTACAAATCTGATTCAGTCCTAGACCATAATCACTTTGTGGATAAGAATCTGGAACCTCTAGGGTGTGCATATAGGAAGGCTAAATTGAAACTGAAGGTATAGAAGAGTCATTTGTTGTCCTAACTAAAAATTCCCAAATAAAATAGATTATCAAGAGCTGTGTGCATCGGCAAGGGCTTATGTGAATCAATATTTGTTTAGGATTGAAGCCATTTTTAACGCTTGTGGGTTAAGAAAAAAGGCTTATGTTATTTTGACCATAATTTATAATATTAAAAATAATGTTTTTGTTATGTCTTTTAAAAAGAAACTACAGTTATAAAAATTTGGATTTATAAAAGTGCATTGTTCTGGGTGCTGGTGGCTCATGTCAGCTACTTAGGAGGCTGAGATGTGAGGTGAGGATCACGGTTTGAAGCTAGCCCAGGCAGGAAAGTTCATGAAATCCTTACTTCTGACTTGGAAAAAATTATACTAAGTGAAGTGAGTCAGACCCAAAGAAACATGGACTCTATGGTCTCCCTTATAGGGAATAATTAGCACAGGTTTAGGCTAGTTACTATGAACACATAAAATGATGCTAAGTGAAATGAACTCCATGTTATGGAAACGAATGCTATATGTATCACTGTTGTAATTACTTAAAACATGCCATGTGAAACCGTAGCTTCTGTTGTTGATGATCCTCTTGTATCCCCTTCCTGTGGTTGTACCCGCACTATCACTGTATCTTACCTGAGTACACTGGATACTGTATGTACTGGTATTAGTGAAGTGAAAGGGAATATCAAAATCTAGAGAAAAAGGATAAAAAGACAAATTACTCCAAAAGCAATACTTGGAAAACCATTTGGTGTAAACCAACTGAACAACTCATGGAGGGAGAGGGAAAAGGGGAGGGGGAGGGGGGAATGAGGGAGGAGGTAACAAACAGTACAAGAAATGTACCCAAGGCTTAATGTATGAAATTGTAACTTCTCTGTACATCACTTTGACAATAAATTAAAAATAAAAAAGGGATAAAGAAGCCAGGGCACTGGTGGCTCACACCTGTAATCCTAGCTACTCAGGAAGAAAAAAAAAATCCTTACTTCTAATTAACTACCAAAAAAGCAGGAAATGGAGCTATAGCTTAAATGGTAGAGGATTAGCCTTGATCAAAAAGCTCAAGAATAGTAGCACCAAGGTTCCTAGTTCAAGACCCAGGACTGGCACCGCACCCCCCCAAAAAAAAACACATGGAAAAGAAAAGTGAATTACTATTCCAAAGATTTAAAAAGGGTTGTCTCCAAAATGCCTACAAATGCTGAGCTCAAATGCATGTAAAAACACAGACATGTACCAAACTTGTGAGGAAGGATTTTTTTTTTTTGAGGGAGGTGTTAAATTAGGTGTAGCACTGTTCAGTTCTTGCAGAAATACAAGCAGCAAATATTACTTTCATCTTGATACTGCTAGAATATGAAATGATGTTTATAACTAGAAAAAAAGGAAGATTAGGATGTTTTTCTACCATAGTAGAATGACCTGTGGGTTTTCATTGTTAAAATTATATTTTTAAATTTTATTTTGGTAATTTTCCACTAAGCGGTGCTAGGGATGAACTTAGGGCTTTGAACATGCCAAGCAAGTAATCAACTACTGAGCCACACCCGCCTTACACCGTCACCATAAGCTGATCATATTTGTTACTCACATTTTAAAACTTTTTTAAGTTGTTGCACTATATCAAATTGCCAGTTTGTGTTTTAGCATGTAAATAATTATTCAACAGTGATCATTGTAGTAGGTTCTTCCTTTTCAATTTTTTTTTTTCCCTGAGTCAAGGTACAGTTGTAGCCCCAGCTGGCTTTGCACTAATTACCTTCTTGCCTCTGCCTCCCATGTGCTGGGTTTATGCATGTACCACCATGCCTGGCTTATTTTAATCACTTCTGATATGTATATGACACAAATATTCTGGCAAAAGAGAGGACATTATAATTTAGGGAAGGGACAAAAAAGTAAAGGACATATTTTAACCCTGAGAGGTACGTATTATCTGATTGGGGCTAGAAAGCACATAAATCTGAACTACTTTGTTGTATAAAAGGACCAATCAATAAATAAGCCCACAACTATTAAGAACCCTCTTTCTTCTGGTTGCCTGTGGCTCATGCCTATATTCCTAGCTACTCAGGAGACTGAGATCTGAGGATCATTCTTCAAAGCAAGAGAATTTTATCTCTAACTACCAAAAAGCCAGAAGTAGAGCTGTGGCTCAAGTGGTAGAGCACTAGCCTTGAGCACAAAAGCTCAGGGACTGCACCCAGGCATTGAATTCAAGACCAAGAGTGGCATACACACCAAAAAAGATCTAAATGTTTTTCCTACTGAATGGAAAAATATATCAATAAAACAAAGTGGGGAATAAGGGTATAGGAAAATAGGTTAAATAAGAAAGACTGAAAATTATGAAGACTCAACAAGGTGAAAAAAATCCATCTTTAATTCAGTAAATAAACATGAGTTCATGAGGAAGGGAATGAAATACCTAGACAGGATTGTGAAGGATTCGAAGATGAACGTTCTTACTTTCAGAGTCTGAGGCTGTGGTGCGCTTGCTTAGCAATGAACTCAGGATCTCACAATTGCTAAATCCAGTATCAGTGAAAAGTTACCATTTTCAAAAAATAGATAAGATGAAATGAGGTGATGATCACCGCAGGTAAGATAATTTGCAAGTCTCAGTAAGGTAGATCAGATAGATCAGATCCCATTAATTTGATCTATACCAAGTCAAATAATTGGTATCTTGATTTTACTCTCAATAATTTGTCATCTATTTTAATATCAGTGCACATAATCCAAAGCATAAACTTATGCCTACATTTTGAGGCACTGTAAATTACAGAAAGGGATCTTTTATTGAAGAGTTGTATCTAAGACTTGGAGTTTGCTGGAGAGAATGAGGATAGATGCTGAACAGGTCATTTGGGAGCTTTTTTTTTGTGCCAGTCATGGGCCTTGAACTCAGGGCCTGAGCACTGTCCCTGGCTTCTTTTTGCTCAAGGCTAGCACTCCACCACTTGAGCCACAGCTTTCTACATATGTGGTGCTAGGGAATCGAACCCAGGGCTTCATGTATACGAGGCGAGCACTCTTGCCACTAGGCCATATTCTCAGCTCCCTGAGCAGGTCATTTGGAATAGAATCCAGACAAAGTGATAAGCTTGCCTACAAGGCAATGGACCAAGAGGTAGATCAGTACTCCCATAATTGCCAAAGTATGATATTATCCACAAGAAGTAATAATCCTTTATTTTTTAGTCCTGATTACTTTGTCCTTTCCTTTTTGGTATTGGACTGGGGGCAGTCTAGAAATACCTGAAGCTCTGTTCATCTGTTGTCTGGGTTCAGTGTCATCACTAGGAGCTCTCCTTTGGGGTACTCTATGTTGTTGAGACAATGGAATTTAGGATTTAGCTCAAATACCCAAAAGCTTTTACTACCAGGCTAGTTTTGGGGATGAATAGTTCTCTCTGCTTTTGAATACAGTTCTTCAACCAGTGGCCCTCCTCATTTTCCTTTAACTGCTGAGGCTCCTTTGTGAAAACTGGCACCTATTTCCTTTGTGTCTTCTGCTTTTCAGTCTCATCTGCTTTCTAGTTGCTAGCAATTACTCAGAACTTTTAATCTTCCAAAGATATCCTTTCTTTGATGTTATTACAGCTTCAACTTTTAATATTTTTTGCCAGTCCTGGGGCTTGAACTCAGGGCCTGGGCACTGTTCTGAGCCTCTTTGTGCTCAAGGCTAGTGTTCTACCACTTGAGCCACAGAGCCATTTCTGGCTTTTTTGAGTTTATTTTGGAGATAAGAGTCTCATGGGGACTTTTCTGTCTGGGCTGGCTTTGAACCACTATCCTCAGTCAGATCTCAGCCTCCTGAGTAGCTAGGATTACAAGTGTGAGCCACTAGCACCTGGATAAAACTTCAACTTTTAAAACACAAACAATGAACTAGGAGCATGAGTGCTAGGCAGGTGGAAGGCCTGAGTTCAAGCCATAGTACTGCCAATAAAAATACAAGCAAACATAAAGGGGTTGGAGGTACTGCTTATTTCAGTGAAACATTATCAGGCAAGCATGCAAGGCTAATAGGTGATACTAGTTTATACTGCTATTGTTATGATAACAAGAACTGCTTTATCCTACAACATTTTGACAGCTATCTACTAAAATTCTGCTAATTCTTTGGGGGAAGAAGTAGCTCATTGGCCACTTGTCAAAGGTAGTCTAGACAGTAGGTATATCAAGCCACCTTAGGTATAGTCCCTCAAAGTGAATACTAGCTTTCTGAAAGGACCTGTGTTTTATAAGCAATAGCAAAGGACTATCTCTTCCCTTAAATATTTTTCAGTCTTGTTGAGGGTCAAATAGATATACACCTAGTAGTTGGGAACTTTATCAATGTTGCTCAACTACAGAAATATGTGATATTGACAATAAATATCCCAAGAGGCCAAGAAGGGAAATAATGATTGTAAACCAATGTCATATAAAAAACTGGTATCTTATAAAAGAAGCTAAAGTTAGAACTACAACCTACTAAGGAGTAATAAACTTTTAGTAGCAGAGAGTAGAAGGAAGAATGCTTTTCAGATAAGTTGAAGGAATAGGGTACAAATAGGAATGGAGCTAGAAATTACCTTTATTTGAGGACCTTTGAAAAACTAACAGGACTGAAAAAGCTTGGAGATGATCAGGAGATGAGGAATGATCAGAGTGCCACATAGAAAACTTGTGTCTTGGCTTCAGGTCTTGATATTCATACTGGGTTATTCCAATTAAGGCATTACTACTAGAAATTGGTTTTTACTTCTTTAAAAAGAGGTAATCCTAACTACTCAGGAGGCTGAGATCTGAGGATCAGGGTTCAAAACAAGCGTGGGCAGGAAAGTTTGTGAGACTCTTATCTCCAGGTAAGTACCAAAAAAGCCCAAGTGGAGCTGTGGATCAAGTGGCAGAATGCTAGCCTTGAGTAAAAAAAGCTCAATGATAGCACCTAGGTCCTAAGTTCAAGCCCTAGGCCTTGCACGTATGCATGCATGTGCCCAGAAAGGGTGTGTGTGTGTGTGTGTGTGTGTGTGTGTGTGTGTGTACAAAAGGAGGGAGAAGGAAAGAGTAACAATGAGAGAGAGAGAAAATACAGTACTCAGTACAAGTATTGAGGGCTTTAAGTGATTCAGTCATGTGGAAAGCTGATTTGACCAAGACAGTAATGAAATGTAGTATTTTAGTTAAAAGTAGTTGGCTTTATGATAGACATGGATTGAAGGAGATTTAGTCTGTGATATACGAGGCTGTTCCTGTAAGTCACAGGTATGGTGACCCTCTAGAGATTTGACCAGGGTAGGCACAATAACCTGGAAAGGATACACCTGAGGAAAAATGGACATAGCTGACTAGGTGGATATGTGTAGAATTTAGAAAAGGGTGAGAGTAGCTAAAGCTGATTACAAATTTAGAAACTTTAATGACTAGAAAATTGATTGCCATGTGAAAATTGGGAGAACATGGGAGGGTGGAAATGATGAGTTTTGGGTTTAAAGGATGGAATGGAGCTAACAGCAAACATGCAATTTGCCTAGCAACCAGTAAGAACCATGGGAATGGAGTTTAAGCGAGGCTTAGTTTGCCCTTCTTTTTCTTGTTCCATCTCTTTGGCGCAAGTAAGTGATGAGGTTGATCATGGTCACCTTAAAAGTGGAACAACAGTGAGAACAGGTTCTAGAGTCATATTGGATATCTTTAAATACTGGCCTCTTTATCACTTGCCTTTGTGACCTCTAGCAAAGTCCTTAGCTCTGAGTTTCCTCACTTAGCACATGACAACAATACTACTCATATGCTATAACTATTACTAGGATTTCATAGGAAAAAGTGTACAAAGAGCTTCAAATACTACTGTGGCATATTAAATGAGACATACTAAATGCAAGTCATTATTTTCCTTCAGCTTGTTTTGAGATTGCCTTAGTTTTTTTTTCCTCTGTGTTTTATACAGCTGTGTACCCTGAGCTGTTGTCCATCTCCTGTACTATACAGCTCCTAAGCTTCATTGATTAAGGTGGATTTTGTAGGATTTACAGTTGGAATTTTAGGGATTTAAAAGACATGATCATATTTTAAGCTGGGTATTCTTTGTTGAAACTGTCAGTGCTTAGATTTTCTATAGTAAATAGATTCCTTTGCCAAAAAACATTTGTCCAGTCCCTTTCTCAGCTTATTTCTATTGAATCAATAACAAGCATGGGAGAAGAAGGAAAGTTTTTTGAGTAAACATCATTTGCCCAAGGATAGAAGCACCTTATTTTATATATGAATTTAATAGCTAGCATCAAAACTTATACATGTTTTTGAAAGCATTTGAAAGAGTTTGGTGTTTTCCAGAAGATTTTTTCATAAGGCTACCAAAGAAAACAGTGGGATACAGTGGTCCAATGATAGGAAACAGACTTCAGTCAGTACCTAATTATTTTTACTCTAGAGCCAAATAGAATATTAAAGATGATAATGAATCCTAACAAAATGCAAGGTAAAAGTCAGTAATGGTAAATAAATTATCAGTTAATTAATAAGCCCAGAAAGTTTAAGGCAAGAGTTACTTTGCATTTTTGTTACCATTTTTTTCTTTTTTCTTTTCAAAGCTGAGGACTGAACTCAAGGCCTTCACTTGCCAGGCAAGTGCTCTTCCACTGAGCTATGTCCCCACCCCTTGCTTTGTAGTTTTGTAAATATCAATATAGCTTTAAATATCTGCTTATTGAAATAATCTTTTCAAAACTTTCAGATGCTATCATGGCTTTGCATCAATACTAGAGGAAAAATACTGTAGATACTAATAGAGAAAATGTCTCTACATAGTGCAGGAATCAGTTCAGGTGAATTATTTCCTTGAGGATCTCTTTCTATATGAGTAGCACCTTGTATTACAGAAATGAAGTAAGATTAAAGCAATTATAAGTTTTATAATTTATATTTTATTTTAAATAGTTGTTCAAAGAGATTTCAGTTTAGCATGGCAATTTATTAGTATAATGCATCTTGATCAGTATCAACTCATCATTCTCTCATCTACCCCATCCCCACCTATCCCCTCAAGTTTTCTAGTTCCATTTTCACATGTGTGCATTGAGTACTGTGGCTGTATTTGTCCAGCATGCCTCTCTCCATTCACTTCATCCCTCTCCTCATAAAAGACTTGTTTCACCTTCCTGGCATTCATCTTGTTAAACTGATAATTATTCAAAGGGATTATACCATAGAAATCATCCCCTGCACATACCATAATTTAGTCAGTTTGATCATGTATTTATATTTATATGGCTTGTATAACATTTTTATATATTATGCTTTAGATCCAACTTAGAGAAAACATGCACACTGTGTCTCAGACTTACTTCACTCAGTATAATTTTTCCTAGGTTCATTCATTTCCCTGCAAATGATATCATATTATTCTTTCTGATGGATGAATAAAATTCCATTGGGGGAAAATAGATACTACCTTTTTCTTGATCCATTGATCAGTTGCAGGATCTCTGGGCTGTTTGTATAATTTGTCAGTGGTGAATTGTATAGCAGTAAACATGAGTGTACAGGTGTCTTTTTGGTATCCTTACTTTCAGTCTTTTGGATAAATGTCCAGGTATGGTTTCATTAGGCCATATAGTAGTTCTGTGTTTAGGTTTTGTTTATGTATTTATTTATTTAGCCAGTCCTGGGCCCTGAACTCAGGGCCTGAGCACTGTCCCTGGCTTCTGTTTGCTCATGGCTAGCACTCTACCACTTGAGCCACAGCGCCACTTCTGGCCATTTTCTATATATGTGGTGCTGGGGAATTGAACCCCAGGGCTTTATGTATACGAGGCAAGCTCTCTTGCCACTAGGCCATATTCCCAGCCCCTGTGTTTAGGTTTTGGAGGAAACCAATTGCTGGCAAGAGTGCAGGCAAAAGGAATCTTGTTATACCACTTGTGGGAGTGTAAATTAGTACAATCACTATGGAAGGCAATATGGAGAATGACTATTTAAATCCTTTCTCAGATTTTAAATTCGCTTGTCTTTTGTTTTAATGGTCTTGGGGTTTGAACTACAGAATGCTAGGTGGTCATTCTTCCCACTGAGCTATGCCTCTAGTCTTAGTTTTTGTTGGTTATTTTGAAGATAGGGTTGCTCATCCTGACTGGGTAGATGACTGGGCATGATCTGTCTCTGTTAGGTCTGTTGTGTAGTTGGGATAACAGGCTTGTGTCGTTATGTCCAGTTCTTTGTTGAGAAGATGTCTGGAGAACTTTTCTACCTGGGCTAGCCCCCAACAGCAATTCTTCTCAGGCTCCTAAGGATCTAGAATTACCAGTGTGAGCCACCAGTGCTTGACTTTGGTTTGTCAAGTTCTTCTTTATTTGTGTATTGTAATGTGAGTTCTTTAGATGATATGTAAATATTTTCCTCAAATGTTGGGTTGATATTTCACTTTAAATTTAAAAGTGTTAAAATTTGAAGTTTAATTTATCCTATTTTCTTTCTTTTTTTGCTGGTCCTGGAACTTGAACTCAGAGCCCGGGCTCTGTCCTTGAGCCTGTCTGTGCTCTGTGCTCAAGACTAGCCTTCTACCACTTGAGCCACAGCCCCACTGCCGTTTTTTTTTGTTTTTTTTTTTTTTCTGTTTATGTGGTACTGAGGAATTGAATCCAGAGGGTTCTGTGCATGCTGGTCAAGCACTCTACCACTAAGCCACATTCCTAGGCCCAATTGTTTCTTTTTATTGTTTATACTTATGGTATCCTGTCTTCCTAACTGAAGATTTCTTTTTTTTAATTTCTTGGCTAGGGACCAAATTCAGGCCTTTGCATGTATACAGAATCTATCATTGAGCTATTTATAGCCCAAGACCTGAAAATTCTGAAAGTATTTTTTTGAGGCTGAGTAATTTCTTAAAATATTTGACCTCTTTAAGAAATTAGAGATTAGTATGTTTACTTAAAAAGGACACAGCATAGTCTACTTTTGATATTTTCATTATTATGTAGTGCTTTTTTTTGGTCCTACTTCTATGGTTTGAACTCAGGGCCTAGCACTTGTTAGATAGCTGCTCTACCCTTCTTAGTGCATATTTAAAGTTTTGCAAATAGAAAAAGAAAATTTTGTTACTGTGTTTTTTTCTTTTTTTTTTTTGCTCATCAAACTTTCAAATTTTGTAGCCTTTACATAATTTAAAAGATGGATTCTTGCTTTTTCTTTGTGCACATCATATCATTTATTGTAAGATTATTTATACCTTTGACATGTAAAAACAAGTGTTTCCTTGTGTATATTATTACAAATATAATAATCACAGGGTTCTTTTATGTTAGTTTTACTTTAACAAATTATTTCTGAGCACACATAGTCTAGGTAGATTATTCTGTTAACTAGATTTTCTAAACTATACTTTGTCAGTGTATAGTCATGTGGGTGATAATCTAAGGGGTATTGGAGTCAAAGTTTTGGAAAAATAGCTACTCTCTTTAGCTTTCAAAAATGAAGTTAAGTTTACTTCTTTGCATTAGTGTCTTCTTTCTTGTAATGACATTATTCTCCCTACCCATTCCTGTGTGTCAGTCATCAAACTGAGCAAGTTTTCCCAATAAGGGAACTGAGACATAAAAAGTAGGGTGATTATCTAAGCAACACTATTCACTCAGTGTTCTAAAGAAAGCACTGAGAAACATTCATAGCAATTTGACATTCCTGCCCTATCCAAATACATGATTAATCTTTCCTAGTAATTCATGCTTGGTTTTTTTCTGAGTACATTTGATTATAATTTTTCATACATAGTCCAGTCATAGGTTGTTTATTTTTTTTATACTTGGTGATGGTGGTTGTTCTATAGGAGTTATTGCAATATCTTGGGGAGGGTGGTAGGGGAAACTGATCCTTTACCAAGATAGAATTAACTACAATTGTCCTAGAACCTTATAATTTCTAGATTTTTTTTTTGGACCTATTCTTCTATGTATTCTTCTCCATAGTCATTCTCCAGTTTTTTTTTTTTTTTTTTGGCCAGTCCTGGGCCTTGGACTCAGGGCCTCAGCACCCTCCCTGGCTACTTCCCGCTCAAGGCTAGCACTCTGCCACCTGAGCCACAGCTCCCCTTCTGGCCGTTTTCCATATATGTGGTGCTGGGGAATCGAACCGAGAGCTTCATGTGTAGGAGGCAAGCACTCTTGCCACTAGGCCATATTCCCAGCCCTCTCCAGTTTTTTTTTAAATGTTTATTTTTATTACGAAGAAACTTTAGAAATTTGAATCCCACATTATTTGTCAAATATCCTTTCAGGATCCACTGTTATAATCATATTTAATTACATTTTCATATGAAAGCCAAGCAATGGGACAGTCTCAAAGCTTTTCCCTTGGAATATGTAGAGAAAAGAGTAATGTAACTTGAATGTCATCTGGTTCTCTCTTCATGCTTAAAAAGAAGCAGCAAAGTAATTTCATCTCAGAGGTGTGCTTTTGCCTCATCTAGTGTAAATGTCTCCATAAGTGCCTTCTACTTTTTAATACCACCTATGAGCCATTCTGTTTTGAATATACCCATCACTTTATTTTAACTCAGTAAGAGGTGAATAAAAATAATGCTTTAATATCAAGAAGGTAGTAAAGCATCTTACCACAGGGAAAAGAAATACACATATATTTCTTTTATTAAATAGGACTTCTTTTGGTATTGGTATTATGGGATCTATGTTCTGGAATGTATGTCTACTGTAAGCCACTAATATGCTTGGGATAGGATTTCTTTGCTAAAATAAAATATGTCTTAGAGGTTGTGAGGAATTGATTTTTTAAATATAAGCAGTAAGAAAGGGTAATAGTGTTGTATATTTTAGGCAGAGTGTTGGGTACAATAAAAATTTAGTTGAACAAGGCTAGGAATGTGGCTTAGTGGTAGAGTACTTGCCTAGCATGCATGAAGCCCTAGGTTCAATTCCTCAGCACCATATAAACTGAAAAGGCCGGAAGTGGCACTGTGGCTCTAGTGGTAGAGTGCTAGCCTTGAGCAAAAGAAGCTCAGGGACTGTGCCCAGGCCCTAAGTTCAAGCCCCAGGACTGGCAAAAAAAAAAAAAGAAAATTGAACAGATGTTACTATTAGCTATGTTAGAGTAGGGGGAAAATGGTAAGGTATGACACTACCTTTTAAGACTACAGAATGGTGGATTAGGAAAAAGGATTAATATAAATTCTAATTTAAGGCAAATTGGTGTATTAACTACTATTGGAAATAGAGAAAAGAGAAAGAAGACAATGATTATTATTAGAATGAAAGAAGACTTGATAGTGGACGTGACATTTGACACAACACTTAGTGCATTGGATCATCAAAAAAAAAAACACAAAAAAACACCCAAAAACCCAAAGCCAAACCAGCTCAGACTAGTTTTAAGCAAAAAGCAGAAAGGGAAATTAATTGATTTGCCTACAAGAGAAAGAAAAAGTTGGCATCTTGCTTCTTCCTTACTTACAGGTGAGTGCTCAAGCTCTAATGAGTATTGTCACTTGCATCCCACTTTCCTATGGGCAGCTTCCTATAAGAGATAATGTGAGATAATGTACAGGATTCTTGTGGCAGAAGATAACTGAGGTTTTTTTTTTTTTTTTTTACATGTTCTCTACCAGCTTGACAGCCCCATGGAAAGAAAGAGCAATCAATAGTTGCAGTAGCAGCCCTTGGCTGGAGTCATGTGCTTATTCTGAATCTTAGTCCCTGTGGTGTGCAGTATATGAATATATGTGCTTTGCTGTAATTTTTTTGAACTGGGTCAGTGCCTCCCCCAAAAAAGAGAATGTAGGGAAAGGGACAGTTACCTTATCACAGGTCACATGGTAATGGGAGTCATTTTCCAAAGAAAAATTCAGATATCTTTCCTTTTCTTTTTGTGGTTCTAGAGTTTAGACTTAGAGCTTTGTGCTTTTTAGGGCAGGTGGTCTGCTCCATCAGTCATACCTTGAGCTACCAGAAAATTGAGGTACTCTTAATGAAGCAGTAGTGGGAGCAGGCTAAAATAAAAAAGACTACAAGGTAGGGTCTGTGAAAGTATGATTAGACTTATATGTCAATACTGAAGTAGACAGTAAGTAGTCTTAGATATATGTCTAAGCAGTTAATCTTTTCAAATTCATTTGAGGAGAGTAATGCCCTTAAAGCAGTGGATTAAAAATAGTTATTTCACATGTTAAATTTGTAGATAAAAGAGCTAGAGCAAAAAAAAAAAAGAAAGTTAAGACTGTTTAGACGGCTTACTTTTCTTATTCATTTATCTTTTTTATTCCCTTTGGTGCCAGTCTTGGGGCTTGAATTCAGGCCTGGGCTCCCTGTCCTGTTTTGCTCAAGGCTAATGCCCTACCGTTAAAGCCACAGCTCTACTTTTGACTTTTTCTGAGGGTAGGGAGTGGTTAATTGGAGATAAAAATCTCACGTTCCCTGCCCTAGCTGGCTAAGAACTATGATCTTTAAACCACAGCCTTTGGAGTAGCTAGGATTACAGGTGTGAGCCACACAGGAAGGGAGGAAGAGGATAGGCAGGAAAACTAAAATAAAGCTAGAATTAATACTTGTATCTCACATACATACCATATACATTAACTTTTGCTCCAGATCAATGCTTTATTTGGTGCAAAGAGGGAAAACTGATCAGGTGTAAGATTTACAGTCTTCTTTGTATAAAAATAAACCAGGTATTTGAGAGATACACCTCATAGTAGTACTAGAATCTAATGAATATTTTTCAAGATTATGTTTTTTAAAAAATGCCATATAGCACTTTCTTGAGAACACTGTAGTATATGCAACTCATAAAGTTATATTTAATAACATTTTGAGTTAATTCTCAAAAGATTTGTTAGCATAGGCATGTAGCATAAGGCCAAAACAGTGTAGGACACATCATTTTGTGTGGGAAAGAATAACAGTTTAGATTAGTGAATTGGCAATCTATGGGCCATGGGGACAAATCTGGCTTTCTACTTTTATAGGTAATTTTTTATTGGAACATAACTACCCTCATTTATTTATGTACTATCTGTGGCTGCTTTTCTGTTACAATAGCAGCAGTAGGTATGATCATATACCACACAGTGATGTTTTGGTAAATGATGGACCACATATACAGTCATGGTCCCAAAGGATGATATGGCCTAGAAATGTCTAGGCTGTCTTAATTTGTGTAAATACACCCTATCATGCTTGCAACACAATAAAATTGCATAATGATGCCTTTCTCAGGATATATTCCTGTCATTAAGCAATGTACAACTGTAGTTGTGACAGATACCATATGTCTCCCAAAGCCTAAAATAGTTCCTGTCTGACCCTTTGCTTTGCTCAGGCATAGGCCTGAGAAGAACTCAGCTGGGGGTTCATTGATGGGTTGGGAAAAGGAAGATTAAGTACTGAGAGAGACATGGAGAAAGAGTATTTCTTCATAGATTCTTTTCTTTCTTCTTGCCGGTCCTGGGACTTGAACTCAGAGCCTGGGCTCTGTCCCTGAGCCTCTCTGTGCTCAAGGCTAGAGCTCTACCACTAAAGTTACAGCACCACTTCCGGGCTTTTGTGTTTATGTGGTACTCATGTGTGCTAAGCAAGCACTCTCACCACTGAGCCACATTTCCAGCCCTAGATTCTTTTTATAATAGCATTTGTGAAGAAAATGGGGAAGTAGAAAAGAAAAAGTCTTTTGAAGAAACACAGAGAAAATTAGTCAAAGTTATTTGAGAGGGAGTCTGAGAGGTGGGATAAAAATATCGAGAATCACTGATTTCTTTGCCTAAACGTGTTGAGTGTCAGGAGAAAGACAAAACTTACAGAAGGGGATGGATTAGGATGTTCAGGGTTCAGACATCTGTCCCAACTTTCCTCACAGGTGAACTGGGAGAGATGCTGCTTTTGTTTCTAAACATATGACTCTAATTTACAGAATTTTAGAAGTCATTAATTGCTTTCACTTAGTATGGCTATGTAGTCATGGGGATACTTGTTATCTTAGTAGCTTTTGGCATTCATTTGAATGCTAGTATGATCTTAGGCTTTTCTCTTTGCTTTTGTTGTCTATTTTCCTCCTTGTAACTCAGGTATCATGTTATGTCAGTCTGTTTTGTCTATGCAGCTAAAATAATATCAAGTAGTATTTAAATGAGAGCAGATATATCTTGAGCATTTACTATAATTGAAAGCTGTAGTATTTGTATACTATACTTTCAAGAGCTTGAAAGAAGATGCACTTGGTATTTTGTCAATTCAAGGATAAATAGTACTGTTGTGTGTAGTTAAGTGACCAGATTGTTGCATTATACATATCTTGGTTTGACATTGATTTCAGAAAACTTATTTTCTCTCTAAGCCATAGTTTCTTAATTTATAAAATTATTATTACTTATAATTAAAATTATAGAGTGATAATGGTATATTTTCTAAGATTATAGTAAGAATAAGTCTCTGGCTCATTGAACATGTCCAGTTAGTTGTTAGCTATTCTCATGTCACAAGATGACTAAGAGACTGATTGTTTAACTTGATTTTAATGTATATTTTCTCTAGAATTTTTGTTCATGTGTGAACATGGCATTTAAGCTGCATTGGACTTTTAATTATATCATAATTGCTTTTAATTATATCATAATGTAAGTAAGTAAAAGGTGAGTTGATCATATTGCAGTTGTTTTTATGATTGAATATTTAACTTTTTCTGTGAATATGTGTACTTCAGTGAGGTCGTTCACACATGTCATAGCCAATGTAAAATTTCAGTGATGCTTTTTATTTAGATGAATTGTATTTAGCTTCTTGCCTCTGTTCGGCTATAGAAAATTAATGAAACAGTAGCATATTTGAATAAAATGAGCCTAAAGCCTGAGAATTATAAACTGGACTATTCTGTGAGAGATGCCAAAAGGATAAAATTGTGGCCAATCTTGAAATTCATTCTTTGATTGGCTGTTTGTTTACTTAATGACCATAAAACTAAAGCATATACTTACTATACAGTACAGTAAGGACAAAAATTCATAAACTGTCTTACATTTTATATATAGGGAGGTAACCTTCCCTCTCACCTCCCTCCCTTTGTTCTTCTTTGCTGATACTGATGCTTGAACTCAAGGTCTAGTGTGCTTGCTCAGTTGGCTCTCCTGGATGGCACTCTACCACTTGGGGCACACCTCCATCTTGGCTTTTTAGTTGATATTGTGGAGATGGGGTATTGTAGGTTTTTCTACCTGGATTGTTTTGAACTTTGATCCTTCAGGTCTCAGCCTTCTGAGTAGCTAGGATTACAGGTGTGAGCCATTGGTGCCCAGCATGGAGGTAAATTTTAAGGAAACTTGTTACTGGATCCTAATTTTTTTTTAAACCTATACCAACTGAGCAATTCTCCCAGTCCTAATTGATCCTATTTCATAGAAAAATGTTTATAACAATCACTCCTTACTTTAGAAATCAAATTATCAAATATTTGATTTTTTTTAAAAGGAAGAAACCTATATTTTATAATTAAAATAAAACTTAATGCTGTTGCATTGAATTTATCACCTGAAATTGTAAAAGTAATATTTACAAAGTTTTCTTTGAGATGCGAAAGCTAAAAGTGTTCAGAGAGGCAAATGTTATTCTCTATATGTTGTGTTTGTATTTTATAAATAGTGACTCTTCTAGTTTATAATGGTTCCCCAATAGATTTTTTTCTTGCTCATTGAGCTTTAGCATGGTGTCTGATATTAAAAACTATGAGATTACTTTTTTTGTAGTACTGGGGACTGAAGCAGTGTCATTTAAATCATATTGTATCTGATTTTTATCTACAGTAGTGTAATGTACTTCTGTGATTCTTTTTTTTTTTTTTTGGCCAGTCCTGGGGCTTGGACTCAGGGCCTGAGCACTGTCCCTGGCTTCTTCCCGCTCAAGGCTAGCACTCTGCCACTTGAGCCACAGCGCCGCTTCTGGCCGTTTTCTGTATATGTGGTGCTGGGGAATCGAACCTAGGGCCTCGTGTATCCCGAGGCAGGCACTCTTGCCACTAGGCTATATCCCCAGCCCTCTGTGATTCTTAATACACACAAAAACCTATTGACCTGTACCAATAGACACTCATGTGAATTATCTATGTTCCTCTGAGACTGTATTTTGTTATATCCAAAATGTGAAGGCTCAACAGCTATTTTTACCAAAATTATAGTGGAAGAATGTTTATATCCATTTAAAATTTTGTGTTTTCCAAACAAACTGTTTGAATATTTGCTTAAGTTTTGTTAGATTAAAACAAAATCAGGTATGTGTTAGGTAAAGCATATTCTCTCAGGTTAATTTTTCCATCTGTAGTTTCAGCAGAGATTCATACAGAGCATTGATGCATTTATTTTCCTTCTCTAACATGCTACGATATGTATTAGAAAGGTTTCAGTGGATGTGGATCAAATCAGTGTGTTCCTGTGCTTTAGCTAATACTTCTAGAAGCCTTATAAATTCAGATATTGCTTTTATATTTAAAAACTAATGAACTAGAAAAGGTTTTTCCTTATTACATTTGTTTATTAATGGAATCTATTTTGATCTGTCACAGATTAGCGTATGAGACAAAACCCAAAGGCCATCTGTCAACATAATTGCTAATGTATTAAGTGCATCAATACACATTTGTGTTGTAAAATTCTCTAGTCTTAGAATTCAAGAAATTGGTAGTATGAATTTTCTATCTTTACTAGCTCCATAGGTTTAGTTTTCTTATCCTAATATGCTCTAAAGGTAAAGTAATGTAAAACAGCTGTTTATATTTATGAGTGATACTCATAAATACTCATATATTTATGAGTTATAGGCCAGGGGAAGGTGTAATAAAAGAAACAAAAAATATTTCTCAGCATGAACTTTGCCAGTCACGGCTGAGTGTACAGGTCTTACATTTCAAAAGTATGACTAAAACAGATACAAACCATCTCATAGTGTCATAAATGAACAGTGTGCATTATCTTTATCATATGACTTGACTTTGAACATGTCTGGAGATGTTCCTGTGTCTTTAGCATTCCTTAGATAGAACAAAATAGGAACTTCCTTATGAACAAAAATATGAACCAAGTATTTTTTAATAAAGCATGCAAGTCAGTTACTGCACCATGAGACTATCATCTGTAACCTCTATCCAGTCATAATTCTACTTTTGGAAAATGCATAGAAGTTAAGCAAATGGTGTCACTGTATAGAAAGCAGAAAGGAAAAAAGTAGACTACCCTTCCTAAACCACGGCTTTCTCTACCTACAGAGCTGTGAAGAAATTGTTTAGTATTTATTACAGGTAGAACTTATGAGGATGAATCAAGTTATGGATGTATTTTGCTAGGGCCTATGATGGGAAACTGAGATTATGTTCTGCTTTTTACTCAGTATTCTGTTATAATTTCCAACTAATGTTTGCACTATTTAAACCTTGAAAAATTCACTGTTATGGTGTTTATTAGGGTTTCCTAGGAAGGATGTAGTGAGTTGGTGGTAATTGATTTATTCTCCTCATACTGAACCTCCCGCTCTTCTTCCACTTTGTCCTCCCTTGGGCAATAATCACAGGGTCGAGCTGCCAATCTGTAGACTTAATTTTTTCCAGCAGTACCATCTGGCTTCTTGGCACCAGAAGTTATATTGGGTCTTTGTGGTGGCTACTGAATATATCATATTGCTAGACAGCTTATAGAATGTTTCTTGCTATTTGATCCTCATTTTCTTCCAACTAATTATTATTTAGCAAATCTTCTTTTGCCATTTCTGAGAGCATGATAGGGTTTCATTGTAAAAAGTATAGAATACATCTAAACAAATTCTGTGTGGCAAGCTTAGATATTATCTTTCCTGTATTGTATTCTGTCTAGTTCTTTAGTAACTGTCCTATACAAGGGAAATTAATTTCAAGTTAATTGTGGAGCTTTTCTGTTTCATTTGAATCTTGCATATTTGTTTTCAAGTTATTTGAGCTTGTATTAAAAATGTGTTATGACTGCCATCTTGTTCCAATCTTGAATATACAAATCTCTTTTCCTTATCAGTGAAACAAAAACCTTCTAACATCCAGCAGGACTTTATCCTGTTTCAAAAATGACCATTTGTCTATGCCTTCTGTTTTGTTTTGGAGATGAGGTGGTTTTCTGGTCATGTCTAATAATATCCATAAATATTTTAAAAGAGTGTGAAAAGTTCATCTGAGTTTCAGAAATTCAAAAGAATTACCAAAGCACTTACTTGTACAAACTTAAGCAGTTTTTCATATTGCATAGTGGCCTAGACATTTTTGATGAAGGCAAAAGTTACTTCACCTATATTTTCTAAAGTATATATGAAAAAATTTTTTAAATTATTAATAGAATCTGCATATAAAATGAAAAGTGTTTTTCATATGAAAAAGTAAACACTTGTCAAAATGACCTGCTTTATAGACTTACCTTTTCATACTGCCGTATTGGATAATTACTAACTACAAGCTGGACTTTATAAAATACTTATAATATTAGATACGATTTACAGCTACATTGCTGTTATTTGGTTGTGATATGATGCTAAAATTCAATTGTTTATAATTTTTTTGTTTTAAGTATATTTTAAAAAGGAGCAATAAATGTCACTTGATAAGAGCTAAATCAGATGTCAGTGAAATGATTCATGTGCTAACTGGAATAGTTAAAATGCATTTTATTCTACTGTCTAGCAGGAGGAGGTGGACTGTAGAAAAATGAATTCTTCTTTAAATAATTCACAACAATTATATCAAATTTTAATAACGAGCAAAGAAGGCATACATATGATTCATGTTCTCACAATCATCTACATTAGAGATTAATTATGCTTTCTTTAAACAAAAATGTAGTCTTATAAATGTTTTTAATTGGTAAATCATGATTAGTCTTATATTTATGGAGTAGCATCATTTGATCAGTTTTTAGCTATCACTTAATGTGAAGCTTAAATATCACAGCTAATCTGTTGTCTTGAATGTCAGCTCATTAAAATTTGCCCCTAATATTACCAAAAGAAAAAAAACAACCCCCAAACCAAACCCTGAATTGTTTGTTGGCTTTATCTTAACTCAAATATGTAACGGGGACAGTAGAGCATTTTTCTTTGGAATCACAGAGAGTTCAGTGACCTTTCTGTGGCAAATTATGTAGAAAGAAAATATTTATATTCATTTAAAATAACCTCTGTGAAGAAATAGTCTCATTACCCTGTTTGATCAATTTCTTGTAGCCTAAGCTGTAGCATGCTGCTATTGCCATTGGTTGATGGAATACACTGAGTAGTGGCTAATGGTGATGGTGCTCATCAGGAAGGGTTCAGCCAGCGGTCAGCAACAAATAATTCAAGACTGTTTCTAAGTTTGTGGCTGGTGGAATTTGCTTCTTGCCCCAAGCCAGCAGCATTGCTGAGCTGGGCTATTTGATTAGAAGAGAAGCATATTTGCTTCTTAGCAACTGCAAATTTGCACAACCCATAGTCCTCTATGGCCTCCAAAAGGTTTTCCTTTTGTGGTGGTAGAATAATACTTTATTGTTGATTGACGGACAAAAGAGGTTCTATCTAGTACAGGCAAGGTTACAGCCATTTTTGTAGTTATTGGCTTTAAAAGGTTTTAGTTACACCATTTTTTCTAGGGATGGGTGAGAACTGTATACCAATGGTATGTAGAGTATAAATAAGCATCAGAACCCCAGTGTATTAGATTTTCAGTATTCATATAGCAAGGAGAATTGCACAGCATGAATACAATTGAGTGTTGTTACTTTTGGCTTACCAGGTTCTGTGACAAATGTATTGAATTCTGACCTCATATATGCATGTGTATTGATACTCTAAGTATATGCTGCACCTTCCAACTAGTACTAATGCTATGTAAGTTCTTATTAATACTTTTGAAAGAAAACTCAATATTAGTAAAGTTTCTCTATAGCCTTTCACATTTCAGAGCTAGTTTTTATATAAGTTTAATTTCTGAACACTGTAGGGATTGGAACATATTCTCAAAGATATGAATCTGCAGAACCAAATGTGTGTCTTTAATGGGAGATAAAGGTATTTATATACCGGCAGTTAGGAAGCAACTGAAAACAGATAAATTTGGGAAGGACAGTCTGAGTTTATGATACTGGAAAACCCAGACAGGAAGAAATCCAGGTTTTAAAGAAAATACAATTTTATGGCTTTTCTCACTCAAGTTATATGGTTAGGACTTGAGTTTCAACATTTTTACAGAAGGTGATATAAAAAATTGATGTGACCAGAGATATTATTAATCTTATCTTGCATTAATTCTAGAAGATTTTTTTAAAGAAAAAATATACCTATTGTACTATTGTACCTTAAGGAAATAGTGCAAAACTATTTGAGATAGTATATTTTAATATACAGTTTAAATCCATTATTTTGTATAAGTTATCATAATTCATAGTGAAGTTAAAATGCATAAGTAAGATGACTATAAGGTTAATTTTTTTACTGTTCTATAGTGTTATGTTTAGGACGTATATATTGTGTTCTTATACTTAACAAATGTTTGGTCTATTTTTGTCCCTAATGATTTATGACAGAGTTGTCATAATTTAAAACGAACAACTGAAATAGTGTGTTGGTGAGAATTTTCCAGTTAGCAGATCTTGAAATGTGTTTTGGGACTTAGGGCAAGTTATAGCAAGTGCAGACATTACCATAGACATAAAGTATATATGGCAAATACTCTCATTTCCCAATAAAAGGACCTTAGGGCATATTGGGGTGTATAATATGACCATCCTTGTATTTACTCACTAATAAATAGCCACTTTAGTGGCAACCTGGAGTCCAAAAAAAGAAAAGGAAGTGAGGTTGGATGATTTGATATTGCAAGGCAGTAATATGCCATCGTATCAAGCAGCTGTCCCTTTGCAATTTCAGCTAACATATTTGAAATAGTTCCTTTAAAAACAAATTGGAGCTCTAGAAGGAAATGGAAATTACTTTTAAGAATGGTTTTAAATTGTTTAAAAATTATTATGCCTACAAGTAAATTGCCAAAGTTAGGATCTGAGTTTCGTATTATACAAATTAGTCTTACAGCTTTTGCTAGTGTCTTATTTATTTAAGGTAAATTATGAGAGCTTGATGTGATAAGGGAAATATTCTTTCAATTACTAAACTCTTGCAAATAGTTGCAAAAATGGCATCTAAAACCTCTAATCTACTGCATTAGAATTAGTTGTATTTGTTTGTATCATTATGTGACATTTATTGTTAAGTGGCCTTTTCTTTTTTTTTTTTTAATAGCCTCACAAATTCTTATTCTGGGATACATAGCAAAGGCAGTTTTCTTAGTGGGACTTTATGACAGTTGTCATCTGCAGGTAGAGGGTATCTAATCAATTAGGTTCTTCCTTCTATCTTTCATGACAAACGTAAGAGGGCAAAAGTAATGTTCAAATTGATGCCCTTCAGTTTTTACATATCGGTCCATTTGTTAGGAGAGAAGAGATGCCGGAATAGAGGTCTCTCATGCTTTCTACTAGGTTAAAGAACACATAGGAACCAGGGACAAGGCAAGGTGGTGGGCTTTTGTTATTCCAGAACTCTCAGTGCTCAACTGTTCTGTAAGATAAAATCAGTAAATAAAAATAAATCAGAATAGAGTTCAGTATCATACACTGGGAATTCTAATTTATTATTATAAAGAAATTTTGCTCAGAGAGATTAGACAATTTGCCAAAGCCTACACAGCAAGTAATGGTAGAGGTGAGGTAAGCATTTAGATCTGCTTTTTTTTTTTCTCCAAAGACTATTATCTTTTGTGTTTGTTTTTTTAATAGAGCACACGTGTCTTGCAAGCTTATACTGTTTGGGATCGTAGGTTTTGGTTACTAAAAAACTGAAGAGATCTATGATTGTAGCATTGTGACCTAGCACAACTTGTTAGCTTAAAAGTCAGTTAAAAGTTTCAACTAACAGGTAAAATTATGTGTATTTATAATATACAAGATGATACTTCAATACTTGCATACTTTGTAGAATGCCTAAGTCAAGCTATTTAACATGTTTATTATTTCACATACTTTTTTTCTTTTTTTTTGGCCAGTCCTGGGCCTTGGACTCAGGGCCTGAGCACTGTCCCTGGCTTCCTTTTGCTCAAGGCTAGCACTCTGCCACTTGAGCCACAGCGCCGCTTCTGGCCGTTTTCTGTATATGTGGTGCTGGGGAATCGAACCCAGGGCCTCATGTATACGAGGCAAGCTCTCTTGCCACTAGGCCATATCCCCAGCCCTCACATACTTTTTTTGTGAGAACATGCAATCTATTCTCTTAGTAATTTCAAGTATAACATAGTGTGTAATAACTAGCTATCACAAGGCCTTAAGGGGTCTTTTGAACTTATTCCTCTTGTCCAGCTGAAATTTTGTGTCCATTGACCAATATCCCCCAAGACTTTTCTCACCCCAGCTTCATGGAACCACTATTTTTCCTTAGTGTTTTCTATGAGATTGACTTTTTAACTCTTATAAGTGAGATTATGCAACTATTCTCTTTCTGCATCTGACTTACTTCCCTTAGCATGGTTTCTTCTAGTTTCATTTATGTTGTAATAAGTGATGGAATTTCTTCCTTTTTAAGGCCGACTAGGATTCCCTCTTATAACTTTAGTTGATCCATTATTTTGGATACTGTGAACAATGCTCCAATAAACATGGTGGTGCTCATGGTTTTTTATTTGACACACTGATTTCATACTTTTATGTACACCCAGTAGTGGGATTGCAGGGTCTGATGGTAGTTTTATTTTTAATTTTTACATGCTATTTTAGTTTTGTTGTCTTTTGCTTCAAGATGCTATCTTGCTGTGTTACTTAGGCTGGCTTTGGTTTCACTATGTAACACAGGCTGGCCTCAGACTTATGATCCAGTATGGAGCTCTCTTTACCTTCTTGTTTAAACTTGTTTCTAAGAATTTTTTTTTTTTTTTTTGGCTAGTCCTGGGCCTTGGACTCAGGGCCTGAGCACTGTCCCTGGCTTCTTCCCGCTCAAGGCTAGCACTCTGCCACCTGAGCCACAGCGCCCCTTCTGGCCGTTTTCCATATATGTGGTGCTGGGGAATCGAACCAAGAGCTTCATGTGTAGGAGGCAAGCACTCTTGCCACTAGGCCATATTCCCAGCCCCTCTAAGTATTTTTATTGTAGCTATTATAATGGAATTATTTTTCTTATTTTTTGATAGTTCATCATTAGTGAATAGCAATGTTGACTTTTGTGTTTTGTAACTTTACTAAATTTGTTTATGTTGGCATTCTTAGGGTCTTCTATGTATAGGACCATAAGATAACACTTGCTTTCATCTTTTTTTTGATGCTACCATTTTAAGACCTGTGAAACATATTTTACTGTCATTTTAATTTGCATTTATCTAATTAGCAATGTTAAAGTTTTGAAACATTTTACTGGCCATCTAAATGTCTTCTTTTGGGATATAGGTCCTTTCCTACCTTTTTTTTTTTTTTTCTGAACCTGAGGCCCTGGGCACCGTCTCTGAGCTTCTTTTGCTCAAGACTAGTGCTCTATCACTTGAGCCACAGTGCTACTTCCAGCTTCTTAGAGAAGAGTATCATGGACTTTGAATCTCAATCTTCAGGCTGGCTTTGAATCTCAATCTTCAGATCTCAGCCTCTGTAGCAGCAAGGATTTCAGGCATGAGCCGTTAGCACTCGGATCCTTTCCTACTTTTAAATTGGGCTGTTTTCTTGAGTTATTTGTTTCTTGTTAAAAAAAACCGTGATGAGCTATATTTGCAAATATTTTTCTCTCATTTTTTAAATCTGTCTCTCTTTTTAACTAAAGAAAAGAAAAGAAGATAAGGCATAGGGGCATGAATCTAGTGGTGGCACCTGCCTGCAAACACAAGTCCCTGAGTTCAAACTTCAGTACCACAAAAAGTGATTGATACTCTACCTAACCAGAACCAAATGATCCAGGTCCTTTTGTTTGTTGCACTTTTAGATGGAAAAACAACTATATTTGGCTCAGTGGCCTTCATCTTGACAGTATAATTTTGGCACTTAGGATTTCAACAAGTATGTAGTGCACACCTTGGTGTGTTCAGTGGTTTTTCACTATAAATGCTGGAGTTGAAAGGATAAGTCAACTGACAAAATAATAGAGATGGTTGGAAGAATTATTAGACCATGGTAAAAGTAGTTCAAATGCTGCCAAGGTCTCCATGTAAAGATATCTTTGTAGTGAGGGACTATGCTGTGGGAAAGAGATGGTGAGAAGAGCTAAGTAGACATATAAAATACAAGGTTGTGTACATGTGCTCTGGTTGGGCACATGGGCTCTGGTTGGGAAACCTTGGCCTGTAATTAACACCAATTGCTAACAATGAGATGAACCATCTTGCCCAACTGAATCTGCAGATGACTTCAACCCAACCAAAGGCATGCAGTGGGGTAGTAAACAATTGAATTAGTCTACTGGATTTTTTTTTTTTTTGCCAGTCCTGGGGCTATTTCCGGATTTTTCTGTTTACATGGTGCTGAGGTATCAAACTCAGGGCTTCATGTATGTTAGGCAAGCACTCTATCACTAAGCCACATTACCAGCCCCTACTCCTTTTTTTTTTTTTTTTTTAACATTGGCTTTGTTATATGTGGATGGCGAAGCCAACATATCCAGGACAATTGCAATTGAAGATACAGTTTGTCACTGGAAGTTCCCAAGAGGAAGAGGCACACCTCACCACACAGCACCATGTGCATAAGAACTAGGGTTGATCTAGAGGCACAGGGAAAGGGGAAAGTGTGAATAAGATCTGTTATTGTGGGGAAAAAGCAAGGCAAATAGGCATAGAATTGGCTAGTTGAATAATCCCATCTAGTTCTTGCATTTAATATAGGGGCAATCACTATTTGGACCTGGCCCTGGGGGCATCAGTGCAAGTGGATCCAGGCTTAGAGAGTAAGAGCTGGATGTGGGGTCTGGACTGTCCAGTGACGGATTGCTATGAAAGGCACACTTGTGGAGAACCTTTCTGTCTCTAGGCATTTCCTAGCTCTGGGAGAAGCTGCCTCTCCAGAATCAGCAAATCTCTGCATGTCAAAATATCAGAAAATATGTTTAAAAGGCCCAACTAACATAATATTAAGAGATAATGAACTAGTTGTTGGTTTTATGTAATAAGTTTTGGGGTAGTTAGGTAACTAAGTCATCCATTTATCATCTATCTACTTGACTTCCTGCTCATCTTTTCTTCTACCTATCACTTATCAGTAACCATGAGTTCATGCTAGTGACCCCAGTTTCAGTGCAATACCATAGGTTACAAACTGGCTATCTTCCTTTCTAATTTCATTTTCCAGTGATGGGAAACATTGCTTCTATTATTCTTAGTGCATTTACTCAGGCCTATAATTCACATGAAGAAGTTTCAGTATTACTAATACCACTATGAAAAGCAAATTTATACTTATTTATTTATATTTATTTACAGGTGTTTGAGGTAAATATTTCTTATAGTGAAGTAAACAAACTCTTATAGGTTCACATAACCTATACCCATATCAAAATACAGAATCTATTATGCTAGAAATGGCTCATGCTTTTTTCCAGTGCCCAGCTCACTCACATGGTTTTAGGGTATTGCTTAATAGTTAGGAAAACTCAACCTCTCTTCATAGGGTCTTTCTCCTGGGAAAGAACCTTCATGATAGGGTGACTGGCTTTTCTGATATGGTGATCCAGGAAAGAGCCAACTGGAAGATAAATCTTTTTTGTGACATAGCCTCACCTGTCACATTGCTTGTTTCATTTTTTGTTCCTTTAGAGCAAGTCTCTGAAGTTGACCCACATTCAGGAAGACAGGGATTAGGACCTATCTTTTGAAGGAAAGGCTGCCAAGGAATTTGTTAGCATATTTAAACCTACCACAACTAAGAAGCATGAAGAAGTTAAGTGGGCACAAGTGAATCATGCCTGTAATCCTAGCTATTTAGGAGGCTGAGATCCAGAGGATCATGGTTCAAGATCAGCCTGACCTGAAATGTTCTGGAGACCTTTATCTAAAAATAACCAACAAAAAACAGGGCATGTGTTGCTCACATTATAAAGTGCCAGCCATGAGCAAACGATCTGAGTAAGTATGAGGCCCTGTGTTCAAACCCTAGTACCCTATCTGTGGGAACAGGATAACAAATAATTTTACATTTTTGTCTAGAAGAATTTTCTATATGTTTGGCCTGATAATTTACTTATTTATTTATTTATTTATTTATTTATTTATTTATTTTTTTTTTTTTTTTGCCAGTCCTGGGGCTTGGACTCAGGGCCTGAGCACTGTCCCTGGCTTCTTCTTGCTCAAGGCTAGCACTCTGCCACTTGAGCCACAGCGCCACTTCTGGCCATTTTCTGTATATGTGGTGCTGGGGAATTGAACCCAGGGCCTCATGTATACGAGGCAAGCACTTTTGCCACTAGGCCATAGCCCCAGCCCTGGCCTGATAATTTATATGCAACTTTATAATAAGATTTTAAAAACAAACTGTTAAAAGTGGGTTGTATATCACCAGAGAAATTTTCCACACATATCTGAACACACATATCTGAATTCTATATACTGTTATAATCTGATGTTTTATAGGAAACATCTTTCCAGGACTTTAAATATTTTTCTCTATATTCTAATTGTTGATTCTTCAAGTATTTTTCCCAAATGCTATCTCATTGTTTTAATTTGCATTTTAAGTACTAGGAATCTTGAATTTTTTCATAATTTTATTCATTAGGCATATTTTTGTAAATTGTCTTTTAATGTATTTGCTCATTTAAAATCGGCGTGATCTTTTTCTTTATTAAACATTCATTATGTGTTAAGGATTCTAAAACATTATCGTATAGATTACAAATACTTCATCATTGTTTATTATTTGTTATTGATATAAAAACAATATTGTAGGGTTTTAGAGTTAGGAAGGATATCAAAGGGAATCAAGTCCAACTCTTCTGATTCATGGATGAAGATGTTATATTTTTCCCCTCCTCTAGACTTCTCTACTTTTCTCCCATTGAGTTTTAACCTACTGTACTCATTTGTCCAGATATTTTGTGCTTTGCTAATGGCAAAGAAGTAATGGACATGATTGATGTGTTATCATTTGCATTTAACAAAGAGCCCTTCCTTAATAGCCCCAAACAATTAGCCACTGATGATATATTAGGTATGAGCCACAAGGTAATAGGAGGGTTTTTTGTTGTTTTTTTCTTGAGTTGTAAAAGTTCTTATGTTTCTCAATGGTGATCTACCAGATGACTGCATCTCCTGTCTTTTTATTTTATTTTTTTCTTATTTTTATTTTTTGCCAGTCCTGGGGCTTGGACTCAGGGCCTGAGCATTTACCCTGGCTTCTTTTTTGCTCAAGGCTAACATTCTTCCACTTGAGCCATAGTGCCACTTCCAGCTTTTTCTGTTTATGTGGTGCTGAGGAATCGAACCCAGGGCTTCATGCATTCAAGGCAAGCACTCTATCACTCAGCCATATTCCCAGCCCTCTCCTGTCTTTTTAAAAAAACAGTATCTTGACCTTGGAGTTGTTGGCCAGTCTAAACATAGGGACGCAAATGACATGCTGTTGTTTATGCTTCAGCTCTTTCAAAACTCATTTGAGGTGGCTAAAATTCTACTTTTTCCACTCATAATGCTGAGAATTATACCTTTCTAACAAATGTTGATTACATTTACTCTATTAAAGCTATCAAAATGGAATATATATTAAGAAGAAAAATTCCACTTATGAGTTTATCTATGGTTTGATCTAAGATTAAAATATATAATACTTAGATACTTTAATATTACTAAAAAGCTTGGAGAGTTAATATTAGTATATTCATCAAAAGGAATAAATTGTTTACTGGAAAGGACCAACATCTGAATCTTTCACATTCTTCCTCCTTGGTTGTGTATAATTACTGAAGTGCATATATCACGAGTGATAAGGAACTTGGCCTGAATTTCAAAGACGGAGGAATTTGATTGTATAAACTGAATCAAATACCGGGTAGCAAGAATTATATTTAGTTTCCGTGGCTCTTATCTTAAGAGCCTTTAGGACTTTTACTGTTTATGTAGAAAAATCTCTTGAATCGGCTTACCAGAGTTTATGCACTTATAGTAAGCTGACTCCTTTACTTATTTTTCTTTACGTCTAGGATTACTAAGACAAGTTAGAGATGAAATATATTTGCTGTGTAACTTCTAGAAATGAAATTAATTTTACTAATATTCTACACTAAAAGATATAGAACATAAATCATGCTATTTCCAAAAGTGAACGAGTAAATGCAAAATTCCAAATGGACAACTATAATAAAATTGGGCTCCTACTTGGGTAGTAGATTAATTGATTACAGAAGCAGAGCTCTGGAGAATTTCTACCTTCTATTTGCAAAGAAGGACTGTGTGAAGTGATTTCAGTTAACATATTAAAGTCTTCATAGGTACTTAACCGATCTCCTACTTGGGCTTGTGTTTATTTTGAGCTTAATTTTCTAAGGCAAGTACAATTTCTAATAGGCAAATTAAATTGTCTTTTAAAACCTGAATCTTGTTACTTGAAAGACGCTGTCAACATTAGCAGTGTAAATCTGATTTATTTGGTAGGAGCTCTTTATTTTATTCATTTTTCAAAATGATTTTTAAATGATACTTAGATATGAACTTATTGTCCTGTATTTGGTAGGGAGGCACTCTACTGAGCCACACCTCCACCCTTGTTTTTAACTGGCTATTTTTTGTTTGTTTCTATTTTTATTTTTCCATTTTCCAGTCTTTGGGCTTGAACTTAGGGCTTGGGTACAGTTCCTGAGCTACTTTTTTAGCGCAGGGCTAGCACTTTAACACTTGAACTACAGTTGTGCTTCTAGGTTTATTTTTTTTAGTAGTTTATTGCAGATAAGAGTGTCAGCCCAGGACCTTGATCCTCAGATCTCAGCCTCCTGAGTAGCTAGAATTACAAGCATGAGCCATTATCCCCTGGGTACTGGTTATTTCTTAAGGTAGGGCCTATCTGCCTGCCTTGATGTGCACCTGGACAGTAATCTGCCCACTTTACACTTCCTGCACTTGCTGGGATGACAACATGTGCCATTATGTCCAGTTTTCTGCCATTGAAATGGAGTCTCATGAACTTTTCTGCCTGGGCTGGCCTCAAATCAAGGCTTTCCCATTCTTAGCTACCCAAATCAGTAGAACTATAAGTGTGAGCCACTGGCATCCAGCAATAATGAAGTTGGTTTTGTTTTTTTTTTTGTGGATACATGAGAGTTGGTTTCAGAGATTACTTTTCAGTTGAGAAAATTAAAGTACTAGATGTTCAATAGCTATATGCATGTGATCATAGAAAAGGATGCTTATCTAAATGAACTCTAAGGAATGAAGACAAGGGTTTTTAAATTTTATTTTTTGTTTTTTTCTTTTTTGTTTTTCCCCTTTTGTCACTGTTTTTGACTTCTGTACCTTTTGTCTTATATGTAAGTTTATTTGATTTTGGGAGGGGAAGGGGAATCATAGGAAAGGTGGGACAAAGGATGAACTAATTTAGCAGTGATACTCACTAGACATTATGTTGAAAACAAACTATACTACATGGGGCTATGTGGAGAGTCAAGAGAGAAAAACCTGGGAGAAAATGAAAAGGTAACACTGTTAGAAAGAAATGTACTCATTACCTGGCCTATATAACTGCAACCCCTTTGTATATCACCTTTACAATAAAAACTACTGATGTGTTAAGTGACTTGTACAAGATTATACAGTGTGCTAGTGTCATAAACACTTATATAACTTAGACTATGTGACTTCTATTTACAGTTTATGACTTTTGATCTTTTGCCCTACTGTTCTAGCCACTGTGCCAGGTGACACAAGGTAGTAGTTAGTATGTATATTATTTCATAGAAAATTCTAATTTTAAAATTCCAAATTATGAAAGGGAAACCTATCCCAAAGAATTTGAGGTGAGTTAATGTACTGTATGATTTGGGTCTTGAGTCTTGACCTCTGTCTGTGGTGATGTAATATTTTTTCATCTAGTTATGAGATATGGAGTTTTAATTTAAGGATAATCAGCCTAAGACTTCCATTTTGAATTCTAGGGCACCGAGTTAAAGCAACAACCCTTTAGGGGATTTCTGAAACTTTTTCAGAATTAAAAGTTTAATTTTTAGTCAGCATATTTAGTTAAGGATAGTGGGCAATTGTACTTTTTTGCCTATCTCACATGCAGAACTTACAAGTCAGCTACATTGGACATTGATGAAAGTGAACTAAGCAACTCATGGGCAAGAATGGGAAGGAGGGAATGAGAGAGAAAGAGGGAACAGATGTTACTTAACCAAAGGGAAGTAATGTACATATCACCGAATTTGGAAGTAATAATTTTATTGTTAAAATTCATAGTGTGTAAGCTATGTTGGGTAAAATGATAATTTTCATCATTGTGAAGGTTAAAATGTGTACTGTGAAAAATATGTAGTAACTAAACTAAAAAAAAAGTCAGGTAATAATAAGCCTGGCAGAGGGCTATCCTAGAAATAGCAGATAGGGAAAAAGTTCAGCATTTCTGAAGGAAAGCTTTAATTTCTGGCAAGGTCTGTGTCACTGTTACTCTAGAGTGGTATAATTGCCTTTGGGAAAGAATTGGTTTCTTAAAAGGGAAAAGTCATGGGGAAAACTTCCTAAGAGCTCCATTACATTCTTTTGAATGAAATTATTTCCTTTAACATATTGATTAATATCTAACCTTAAGGATTTTCTGTAGGCATCTCATCATTATAATTTTGAAATATGGAAAGTCCTTGCAAACATTCTTAGATTGCCTTCTGTCTGTCTGCCTGCCTTGTAAAAGATCCTTTTAGTTAAATGGACCATCCTCCTTAAATGATGTCATTAGCTTAGATTGAAAGGACATTGCCTGCAGGGAAATCATTTAATTGAACTCAAGTGCCTTATTTCTGTAGGTCTTGGAGCAGTTCACTCACTCTTACCTTCAGGTTAGATAATTCATATCAGATAATTTTTTTCAATTCTACTAGTGGTAAAATGTTAAGAAAAGTAATCTTCCTCTTAAGGTATTTTGGTGTTTTATAGTCTTCCACATGTATCAGGGCTAGAAGGGATAGTTCTTAAAATGTAGACTAAAGTCTTATTTTTCAGGTAAGTGTTTCAGTTTGTGAGGCTAAATTAATAATGTACTTGGGTTATACAGGTTAGTGTCTCCAAAACAAATGTTGTTAACATATAGAAAGGAGGCCGTTACTTTTTCTCTTGGGCTCTTTTCCTACTGCCTTTTAAACATTTTGTTTTTAAGTCAGGGTTATTGAGGTATAACTTAGGTGCAATAAAATTCTTAAGTTTGGTGTGTTTTGTTTGATAGATGTATGCAGCTAGGTAAGAACTACCACAATCATAACATATGGAATGCTTTCATCATTCCAAAATATTTCCTCTTGATCCTTTGCAGTCGATTTCCAA